>NC_051444.1:2921936-2937918 GCF_001649575.2 Kryptolebias marmoratus
GTTTCTATGGTCCAGGTGTGGTTTCTATGGTCCAGATGTGGTTTCTGTGGTCCAGGTGTGGTTTCTGTGGTCCAGATGTGGTTTCTGTGGTCCAGGTGTGGTTTCTATGGTCCAGGTGTAGCTTCTATGGTCCACACATAGTTTCTATGGGGGGAAAAAATAACAGAAAAACACATGATAACGACAGTAATAATTAAATACAAACATGGAGAGTAGAGTGAGTAAAGACAGCAGCAGAGTCAGGACATGTGGTCAGTTTGTCCTCCATCTGTCTCAGCCTATAGCAGCAGAACTGAGGGATAGTTCAGAAAGCCCAAACCAACCCAAACTATAGGATTGATCAAAAAGGAAAGTCTTAAAAGAAGACAGGGTGTCAGCCTCGGACAGGAACTGGAAACTGGTTCCTCAAGAGAGAAGCCTGAGAACTGGAAGCCCTGTGTCCCGTTCTACTTTTAGAAACTCTAGGAGCCACAAGTAAACCTGCAGTCTGAGAGCAAAGGTATCTGTTAAGAAATATGGAACAATAAGATGTTTAATATAAGATGAAGCTCAGAGCTTTGTATAGTAAAAGTAAGATTTTAAATTTTATTCTGAATTTTAGAGGAAGTCAGTGGAGAGAAGCTAAAACTGGAGAAATCTGATCTCTTCTTCTAACTCTCAGCAGAACTCCGGCTCAGCTGAAGACGGAGCTTCTTTTTTTTTAGATAACTTAATAATAAAGAATTAAAACAGTCCAGCCTAGAAGTGATAAATGCATCGACCAGTTTTTCTGCATCATTTTGGACCAAAATGTTTCTTTTTTTATTTTCTTGCGAATCGTTTGAATCTCCTTCTGAAGTTCCTGACACAGAATGGGAATGCATAATGCATAAACGTCTGGGAAATGGATATTTTTGGCAACAATGGATGCTGTGTTGCCACTCAGGAGTTGAGATGTGTGAGGTGATTATTTTGATCATTTGTTGATTTGATGCACTTTTTACCAGTTGTTTATTTGACAGTTGTTTTTAATAAGGATATTTATTAAATCACAGTTTGTTAGAAGCAAGTCTTTGGCACATATTTTACAGGTGACATAAAAACATTACTAACACCTGTCCTTAAAGCTTTCTGTTCATGCAATGCACCATCTGTAAACTGGAATATCCCGACAGGTTTTCACATAATCTGTAGGATATAATGTTAAAAAAACATGTTTTACGTTTCTCAGCTGGAGTCACAGAATGTTTTAAAGCAACAGTTGTGTTATGATAATTGCCTAAATCTGTGTACATCTCTTCACACACACACACATTTCTTATATCTTGCCTTACCCAAGGAACTTTAAGGGAATTGATAAATCTATGAGAACAACTCAATGGTATTAGCTTCTGTAAATACCCACGTCAGGCCCATCCTCTTCACCACCGCTCTCAGCCCGGTGGCTCAGAAATGCACATGGGGCAAATTAACATTTACTCTCAAAGTCTGCAAATGGCAGCTCGTGCTTGTCATAGAAATGAAACAGTGGCTCCATGCAGGAGAGGAAAAATTAGAAAATATTTGAGCGGGGGAGCGATTCTTAATTCCTCAGACGGAGCGGTAACATTTGCTTTTAGGGGCAGCGGATTGACAGAACTGGCTTCTTAAGGAACTTTAGAATCAAAGCTTGTTTTTTTATCGCTGATTCCGTCTCGGCCTGTGCTTTCAGAGGCACAGCTGTGCACCATTTATTGACCAGCATTACAATTAGAAGGTGTCGGTAATCAAATAAAACAAAAGATTCATTTGAACATTGAGAGCACAGATGGGAGGTCTTGTTTCTCAGAAATATAAAGCAAAGAACTTATAACTATTCCTTTACAAAATAAATCATATTTGTCCTGCTTATATTATGAACAAAATATATATTTTTTGTTTTTGTTGTTTTCAATACATCGAATTCCAAAATGAAAAGCAACATTTTATTTGAGCTTATTCTTTGGAACTTGGGCGTTTTTCCAGCCATCAGGATGTGTCTCCCCTGTTACAGCAGACACAAGCAGAGATCGGGATCTTTTTCTTTAAAATATTTAAAACAACAGAGGTTAAGGGAGGAAACGGAACGAAGCTGCAAGGGAGGAAAAACTTTCAGAACGTACAAACCAGCCTTTTCTTGTCAGCTAGCTTGAAGTACTCTCATACTTTAGACTCCTTTGAAAACTTCATGGCTCGACTCTCATTTTCAGGATAATTTGAAGCTGGAGCTCGAACAGAGCCGGCAGGAGTTCAACTGATGGCGCTTGAAATGTTTAGGAAAATAATATATATATATATATATATATATATATATATAATATAATATCTGTGTCAACTAAAAATACTGATATTGACTAATTACCATAATTGATGTCACTGATTATGCTGAATAATTGCGGCAATCCTAAATTTCTTAATGCTGTGCTTCATTATGCAAAACCCACAGTATAGAAGGTTTTTGACTGAATTGGATTATTTTGCGTTTTCAGCTGTGTGGATGTAAACGAGTACGGAGACACTGACTGATTACCTCGCAGCAGTAATGCAATAAATGATTCGCACAGGTTGCAACACTCAGTTCATTAAGCTGTGATCACTCAGAGGGCTAAATGGACAGAGTTACTGAAAGAAGAGGAAAAGGCCCAGGCACCAGAAAAGGAGCACCTTCCCCATTTGCTGCTCAAGATGTTTGACTCAAGGCAATTCTTAGTGCAGATGGCTTTTCTCTGCTCCACTGTATTTTGATCCTGCTGTGGAAATATGCTGTCTTTTTGGAATGCTTGAACAAGACAGACAGACGTTTACAAGGAGGAGAAAAAAAAAAGCGAGTTTTAAGCACACTCCACACATCTGTCTTAATAAAACCTGTTTCAAACAGGTGAAATGCATCCGTTTGGACAGGATGTTAAAGAACAAAAACTTTCCATTCAATTCAGTGGCATCATATGTTCCCAGCTTTTAACTTTAATAATTTAATGTCAAATATATGTTTCATTAAAGACGGTACGTGGTTCTAGGACTTGGGGGTTTGTTACCCTGAGGCGTTTTTATTACAACACGGGGACAGACGCCTCAGAGGAGATGTTCGTTTCAATAACAAGACTTCAGCTGTGTTTTTGTTGAATATTTTACAATCTCTTTAAGAACCGTTCATATAATATTCTATTGTATCATGTCAACAAGCTAGATTAGGTGCTGCCACATTGTTGTGCTTAATAATTAAAACTCGACAACCTTGTGACACTTGGAGTTTACAGAAGTTGCTAAATTCTGCATTTAAGCTGCGAGTTGCCGCCAACCTCGGGTTTGTTGGAGAATAGTTGCTGTGAAAACTGTAAACACTAATAGTACATTTTGCGTGCAACCATGACAGGTGTGAATTCCTCAGATTGGATCAGTTAGCATCATTTCAGTCGTAGCACTTAAAATTTTACACATTTGATCTCACTTGGCTGTATTTTTTCAAACATGATTCTTTGGGAGGTTGTTTGTTTGTTTGTTTGTTTGTTTGTATTTAAGATAAGACTTTAGGTTAATAAGGAAAATTAGAGTGGCACAGAAAGGACTGTCAGTGTAAAATGTTGACATGAGCCTAAAAATGAGTGAAAAATAACGCACAGTTTTTTAAGTTTTTTAGAAACTTATAGGATATTAAAGGAGTAGTTCACATTTTTAAATTGGGGTTTTGTGGCAAAGTTTTAGGAAATTAAGGTCTAATCTGTTAGAGATAAGTCTTTGTCTGGCCTTACTTTGGAGAAACAGTTTATTTCTCCCCAGAATGACAAACTAATGACTAGTTATAGCCAGGACTATAAGGAAACTTCAACTTTCAGAATTTCATAGTAATTCAAATAAATGCTACTTTATGAATTTTTACTTTGCCTTTAGTTTGGCGTTACACAGTTCTTCCAGCTGAAATATAGTATTTCTACAGGAAGTGCTTCAGGCTGTACCAATGTTTTTCTTGCAAATAACCAGAATTATTTGCAAATAATCATGAGTTAAAATCTAATTTGGCCATGACCCCACCTGAACTAGCCCTTAGCTCATCAGTCCTCTCCAGTATGGCTTGTGTGTTTTCTCTTAAAAACCTTAGCAGCTGAAGGAACTTTCATCGAAGGTTTATTTTTAGTTGTCTTTGGTCAAATGTTTTTATTAGAAACCAGTAAAAAAGTGGAGGACCTAGAAAGTGAAAGTCTTTCATAATTTAAACAGTTCCCATAAACTGTTTGTTCTGATAAATAAGATGCATCGTGAAAGGTTCATTTCATATTTGTATTAATTATTTAACATAAGACATCTCAAAAACATGGCAAATCTTTTTTTTTTTCAAGAAACTATTGAAAATGGTTGATTAGGTTTCTAATTTTGGCCTCTTCAATGGTCAGAAAAGACACAGAAATCAGAAAAGAGAGATACAAGACAGTAAAGTTTATTTCTAAACCTCTTAAAATATCTATTCTCGTTCTCATGGACTCAGGATCCCTTCTCATCCCGTGGAAGGGTTAGGGTTAGTGTCTCATTACACCCCCATTCATACCTTCTCCACAGAACCCTGGTTTAAACAGATCTGAACTATAAGAATACAATTTTCTTCTGTGAAAGAAAACATAAAGACTTTATTTTCACATATAATACGTTTAACTCCGAAGACATTTTGCGAGACATGTTACCATCCATCCTGGACGTTATTTAAGAGCTGATGTGTTGGAAGTTGTCAGCCCGAACGGCGTTGATCTGACTTTCCTGACTCCGCAGCTGTAAAATCAGTTGTGACATTAGCAGTTACAGCAGTTGTCATCGTGCCAATTTCAACCTTTCGTTGCTGGCAGGGAGAGGAGTGTGTGCGAGAGTAGGTGAGATGTGTCAATGAGTATGTAAGGAAGTGGGAAAGCAGGATCTGAGAAAAGTCATATTTTTTTTCAACCTAATATCAATTGATGAGCCGAGTTCAGGAGGATTCCTTCTGAATTGAAGGCCGTCTGTCCGTCGCGGTGAAGTATTCTGAGGTATTCGCCCGCTCACAAATTTCAGGTTTAAGAAAACTGGTCTGCCGAATCCATGTTCTTGCGCTCCAGTAGACTGTGACCGAGTGAGCTATTTGAAAAGCAACAAAAGGTGGTCGATTTCCTGTTGTTATTGTTGTTGTAGGCCTACCTGGTTGTCATTCATGTCAGCAACTAGTCGAGCGTACTCAACTTCAAGGAGAAGTTGCTCCTTTGATGTGAGAGTCCGTTGCTGCTGCTGATTTAAAAAAAAAAAAAAAGATCTCTGAGCATATGTGCACAAAATTACTTCCATGCTACAATGAGCATCACACAATAAAAATCATTTCTTTGACAGAATCTCTCTCCAACTCATCTTCTAACATGGTTTTGTTTTAAATGTTAGTTTTCTTTATTGTGCACAAGATGTTTCAGAAGTCTGGAGTGGAGCAATAATTGCCACAGTTATTTGGCGCCCGTCCTCATCCTTTAATGTGATGGCTGCTGAGTGGAGCGACAAGTCCCACTTAATCCGCTGGATTAATTTTCATGTTGGCACAGTTGGAAATGAAGAAGGTTATTTCCTCAACCGTGTCTTCTTGGCATTTTGGTAACTTCACCATAGGAGGAGAGGCGCTGGTGAGGGTGTGGTGCTGCCAATCCTGCAGCACAAAACAACCTCGGTGCCAGGAATGGATGTGTTTTACATGGTCCGGAGCCCCCCAGCTCGGAGCAGGTCAACACCTCTGTGCTCCTGTGCTCCGGGATATTTTGGACATTTCCAAATGTTGCAAAGCTTTATTTTTTTTAAATATAAAACCTCACCAGGTCAGTGCTCTGTCTGCACATCCAATTAGAAAAGGAAATAACTTTGAAAATGGGGGAGGGACAATAACTGTGAATCCCAGGTGAAGCTCAGACAGGTAGGACGGGGCGAGACAATTTAAACTCTGAAAAACAAACCAAAGAATCTTAAAATGAAGTCTAATATTCCCGAGCAGCCAGTCGGGGTGATGTTCCTACAAGCCGAGCAGCGTTCTGGATCAACTGGAGACGTCTGAGGGACGACCGGCAGAAAACAAAATTATGATCTTGTAGAAATAGATTGGATTACGTTCACTTAAAAACATAATGAAGTATAATTATTTGGATTATAAAGATGACTTTTACATTAAGATGAGATTATCTTGAAACATACTGTCATGCACAGTCACATGAAATATTGTGAGATCATGCGTGATGTTTTAGAACTCAAAGCTTGTTGGGAACGACTCTCAGCCACTACCACACCAGATCTTAGCTCAGTATCTGTAAACGTTAATGAGTTTCAGCCATTTTTGTGTTTCTGGAGGTCAATTAGCTGTGGCAGCCAACTTGAATTTGGTTGACTCAAAAGTAATTCAGTCATTACTTTCTGGGTTTCATTAAAATGTTCCCACTGGTTCATTAGATGATTTCATGGTGCAGATTCTCATCCAGGACACGGTGAATCCTAAAGGTTTAAAGTCAAAGAAGTGGACTCCATCTTCAGCTGCACAAGATGCTGTTAAATTCACTCTTAAATGAATCTCAGCAGAGCATCCCATGCAGCTTGAAGCCTGAAACTCTGAAAAGTTCCTCAGATCTGAAGCAAAATCTCAGCAGCAGAGGAGACGTCCAGTTGGTTTGGTTTTAAACGGACAAACACACCAACACACGCCTTTCAGCGGCAGGTGATTAATATCTGTCCTTTGTAGAAATCAATGATGCCAGTTTTTTATTCTTTCAGACGGGCTGCAGTTGTTTCTCACTTTTAGGATAATAATTCATCAAGTAGCATTGTGACACTGTTTACAGAAGCTAAAGGAGCTCACGCTGCAAAACCAACAAACAAAAGATGATTTCTTGTAAGAGGAACTAGTTTGATTTGTTTCTGCATTCAGATGAACCAGTGAGGAGCTGAGACATAACATAACATTTCTGCATATACTTTAATAAAGACCAACATTTTTCAGTTACTTTTCTTTTAAAATTCACCTTTTCTGAACTACAGGGGAAAAAACTGCTAGCACTACATTTTCTAAGCTTTCAGTCACTTTTGTTTCTATTTATTTCTTTATTTTTCTATCAGCTTCTGCTTTGTTATTTGAGTAAATACAAAAAAACGAAAGAGAAAACAACAGCTGAGTTCTGGAAACATCCAACTGAGACCGCAGCCGGCTCGTTTTCAGTGGTGTCCTAGAAAAAAAAAAAAAATTTTCATTATAATTTCTAGCATCAAGACAATCTGCTTTGGAATAACAGAAAATTATGAGTAAAGCTTAAAAAAAAGATTTAAAAATAAACATTGAGAAATCAAAACAGCTACAATCCATACATATGCATGCAGTGACTTCAGTGAGACAGAAACTCTCCATATCAGGGGAGGAATAAACTCCTGATGAAATCCTTTGAAACTTAATACAAATAACAATGTAGTTTTAATAGTTGGTCTGAAAGAGGAGGAGGATGTTTTAAACGCATTTCTGATAAAACCTGCTTGTTGTGAGCAGAAATCTGTCAAATTAGTTTAAAATTTTGTCTTGGAAGATATAAATCCAAACCATAATGCAGGATTTGCCTCACAAACACAATGAAAGGAATATTTGTTCTTTTCACGCTGTCCTCTTTAATTATGTTTTATAAATAATGGAAGCTCATTACAATCCCAAAATGTTCTTTATTCACCAACCAAAACCTTATTATCAAGTTGTCAGGGCTCTAATTTCATTTCCTGTATTGATGAATGTGGAGTCGCTGTAGGTGGGAGGAACGGAAGCTGTTTAGATACTTCGTCTAACGTTAATTCCTCTGGAAATCTATAGGACAACAAATTGACGATGCTAATAGGAATCTGCTCTTCTGATCACACCAGAAAATGAGAGTTTTTGCAGCTCACTACAGTGGAGCGAATCACCGGCTGGAATTAAAGGTCTGTTGTTGCCCGCCGCCTTTCATAACTGAGTTTAAATTCAAACCAACCAGATGTGTTAATGCTCCGAGTAAGTGCTGAGGATGACTCTCAGCTTTACCTCAATAGCTCCTAAATTTATTCAGTGTTAGATATACATCCAATGATATCTGAAGGTTTCATTGAAGTTCATCCAGTGGTTCATGAAATATTTTGCTAACAAACAGAGTTGACTCTAATAGTTAACAGCAGCCATCACTCGATCCGTTAGTACTCTGAGTATGAGGACCGATCTCAGCTACTACCACACCCAACCTGAACTCCTGAACTTTCTTAGCTGTGGTGGCCATCTTGAATGAAATCATTTGATGAACATCTACAACTGGCTATCTCTTGGAGTCGATTCCTTTCTGAGAATTTCATTTAAATCCATCCACTGCTCCGTGACATATTTTGCAAGCATAACAAACAAACACAAACCCAAAGACAACAAACATTCAGTCTGCCTTCACCTTTTAGTGTAAACTGTATTTTGTGGTATTTGTGGTTTGCTCATACATGGCTTTCCAGGAATTATACAGTTCACTCTGTGGATTTTTAAATACATAATCTTGTACAATATTAGTATCAACAGGCCAGTAATCATAAACTGGCAGGCTACATTTTATTTATAGATTTTGCACAAGCTGAACCCTTAATCCCAAACTCAGAAAGGGTTAATAATGACGGTGGGTTGCTCTCAGGGTGTGATCCTGTTAATTATTCACAGTGACACCATGGACGTGGCGGGTTCGCTCAGGAGGCTGTGAGAAGAGTTAGAAGGCCAGGGTATCTGACATCTGGTCTGCGCAGTGGCGCAGGTGGGTACCACTGTTGCCTCGCAGCCAGAAGGCTGCAGGTTTGACCCCTACCTGCAGCCTTTCTGTGTGGAGTTTGCATGTTCTCCCTGTCCATGCTTGGGTTTTCTCCAGCTGCTCCAGGTTCTTCTCACAGTTCAGAAACATGCAGGTTAGGTTAACCGGTGACTCTTATTTGTCCCTACATGTGAGTCTGTGTTGTTTTTTTGTGATGGATGAGGGTACACCCCACCTCTCCCCCAGTGACTGCTGGAGAGGGGCACCAGCTTCCTGCAAGTTTGATTGAACAAGCTAAAAAAGAAGACCGATGGAAGGATATTTGGTTTTAAAAGTCTACAGAGATTCATTCTCCTGCAGAAGGGAAGGAATCTGCTATCGTGTGATTGGTCAGAACTTTTTTATGGGCGTGTCTGTGCAGAAAAGCGGGTGAACTGCTATGAAGTCATTTCACTACAACTCAGCTGAGAAGCAGCTGGCTGAGGCTGACAGAAAATACAAAACTTATAAAGATAGTCAAATGGTGAAAAACTCGTGGAAGAAGATGGCACGGTCATTGTGCCTGAAGGAGGCAGTGTGGAGACTGTAGCCGTGCTGGCCTGGAGGCAGTACGCCTCGGGGGGGGCAGCATAGGGACACGCTCCCGACGTTCGCTCGTTATTGTGCACGGTCTGTCAGAAACGGTGGCGGTCTCTTTGTGACAAATTTACCAATGCCAAACAGCGTTTACCGTCCGAGTCTGTGTAACAAAACAGTCTGGTCGCAGTGAGGGAAGCAAAAATCTGGACTGGGACGGAAGAGAAACCCACAGACTCTGTGGGAGGAAGGAGTGGCGCCACAGTTTCTGATGGTCCACGCAAAGAAGAACGTCTTACAACCACGTGACCGAGATCTGATTTCTTCACTTCTCGCTGAGCAGGAATCCAGCTTCGATTAAATCTCTGCAGACAGTTTCAAAGTTTTCTTTTCAACTTACCATGGTCTCTGCAGCTGTTTGCATCAAAACTCATAATATTTTTTTTTTTAACTAAGTCTATTTAAAATCATTTGCTCTAAATTTTAACACTTAAATCTTAATCACTTACTTGAAGTGATTCAAAGTCACAGTAATTTCTCAGCTAGGAAAAGAAAACTGACTTGTTTTCAGCACCTTTAAAAAAAGAATAAGATCATCTATTTCTGACAAACTGAAGTAAATAAAAAACGGTGTAGAAGTTGCAGAAACATGGCTAATCTGACCCCCTGCTTGGAAAAGTTCTGACCATTGATTCAACTAGGAATTGTAGCTGAATGTGAATAAAAAAAAAACCTAAAATGAAAGTAAGTAAAGTAATTTGTAAAGTTGATTTTCTCATGGTTATGTTTCTTGCTAATTCCACAGATAAGATTAGAAGATGAATGTAAAAAATAATAGTATGCTTTTCACACCTACTGTCAACTTCCTCACTCAGCAAAGAAACGCACCCGAGCACAAACTGGGAAAGCAGGTATCTGTAAATAGTTTCTTTTAAATGGGAATAAATTCAAGCAAACAAGCAAAGTAAATGCTGCCTTACATTAGAGGATTTTAGCAAAAACGGTTCATTTTAAATTGCTGCAGAAACAGGAACAATGTGTGCTGCAGCTGTTTTGCCTTCAGACAAAGCTGTGTTTATTATATATCGTCTCTGAAAGCATTACGAGTCCTCAGGATTTACAATAAGCCCAAAGGGGGAAGACAAAAATTCCCTTTCATCGCTTATTCTTGTCTCTTTTGAATTAGGCCTGAACAACTATTAGTGAAAAAAAAAACCTTGTCACTGATATAATAAGACACTTTTACATTTATTGTATTTTTTTGTCAGTTTAGTTCTAAATTGTGTGCAATTAAGCAGTGAAGCAGAAGGAGTGTCACGCTGTAAAAGAAGTGCTGCGGTCTCACCTCGCTGAATAATTCCTGCTGCATATTTGATACAGAATCACAAAAAGACAGATGAGCAATAAAGTCTCTGAAACTTTTCAGAGCTTAAGCTAATTATATGTGACTCAATAGTTTATTTATTTATTCAATCATAATAATGTATTATCTGTCTGAGTAATGGAGCTTCATTGGTCCCTGCCCACCCTCCGGGCCAACAGATGTTTCAGAGCCCAGATGGCGTCTTCTTTTCCTCGCTCTGCACTTTCAACATTTGTTGCTATGCTTGAATTGTGTAATGAGCTCACTAAACCAATTTCGGGTCAGTTTGAGTTCTCCATTATGTGGCCCGTCTCGGCTTCAGTGATTTGGGAAGACCCCAGTATCAAATTACTGCCTCCTCTTACACAGAGAGAAGCCAATTTCGGATCTTTTCCTGGAGGTGTTGTTGTCGCTGCAGAGACCCAAAGACTGGATGCTCTGCGTCCTCAGGCACAGAAGAAGTTCATGAAGGAGAAGACGTGTGATTGCCTTGTTGCAACATAAAACTTTGTCTGGGAAGCCAAAACACTGATGGTTGCAGCGATGTGAATGTGGCAATGAGACCTAATATAATCATGAGCAGAACTTTTTTTTTGCTTGCTTGTAATAGAGGAGAGCACAGACTCACAAAAACACACAACATGACCTACATCTGCTGCCGGCAAGTCTGGTGTCTTGTCTGTTTAGTTAGCCTCTACACCACCTCGAGATAATCAGCTATTTAGAGCTGTCCACTATGATAAAAGCTGCTAAATGACTTTCTGTTTGTCACCGTTTCCACGACGCTGGCACCTAATTTCAGCTCAGTATGTTTTATTATCAAACGATGTAATAATGTGGAGGCTGGTTTCAGGGAGACAAGGTTGTTCAGTTTTAGGCCAGGTTTTAATTTTCATGTTTTTGTTTCTTTCTTTTACCAAAAAGTGGGGATTTTTTTATAATATTCAATTCAATTCAGTTCATTTATTTGTGCCAAGTCACAATAAAAGTCATCTCTGGTCTCTGTTCTGGAACCTTCACATACTTTATAAAAGACGATCAGTAAAAGTTATCTGAATAAGGAAGCCAGCAGATTGCATTGAAGCTTTACTTCGTCGCAGTCTCCCATCCTGAGCAGCAAACTGGGAACAGCGGAAAGGAAAAACTCCCTTTTAACAAGAAGAAACCTCCAGCAGAACCAGAACCAGGCTCAAGACGAGAGGCCATCTGCTTCGACCGGCTGGGGACCGACTTTCAGCAAAAGCATCACAACAATTAATTTCTGAGGCAGTCTACATTCTCCCATCATCCAAGGCTTGGGACCTCAGATGTTTATGTTCAAGTTTCAAGTTCAAAAGTACAGTTCAGAAATAAAATAGGAGCAAAATCTCATCAATGAAGTTTAATTATATATGTTTATGACATTAAAAATAGAGGGATGATATTCTGTTTAGTTCTTTTAAGGAAAATCATTTTTCATTTAATCCTGTTTAAGGATACACTCTAAAGTTACATGGAGCTGAACAACCACACACACACTCACTCTAATCTAGCACGCACATTTTTAACCAGGTACCTGGAGAAAATCCATGCATGCATGGAGAGACTGTGAACACCTCCAACTTTGCACCCTACTTGTTGCTGCAAGGCAACGGTGCAAACCGAATGCGTCATCATACGGCCTTAATCATGGCCTTACTTTTTTCATAACACACATAGACAAGGACCAAAAACAAGATGCATTCACTGGCTGTAGGTATTTTAGTAACTGAGTTTTGCAAGATGGCATAATAATATTCATAGGAGGAAAAAAACATAACATGTACCTATTAAGTACACGCTAAGTTATGGTGTAAGTACTTGGTACGTAACAGGAAGTGTACCAAACATATTCCCAGTAAGTACCAGGCTGTATTATGTAAGTACATAATAGTTGCTGGGAAGTACCAACCTCCAGCATCATACGCTGCATCCAGTGGCAGATGGGAAAAATAAATATCACCAATAAAAAGTCAGATTTGCTTCTTATGATGTTGAGCATTAAACAAGATCCAGATTGTATTTTTGTTTTCCACTTCATTAGATAACTTACAAGTTACTTTTGTTAACAGCAAAACAAAAAGCAAATAAGTTTTGAGGTCAAGCGAAGCGAAACACTTGGTCACCTTGTTGACACGTTCGTGTTTCCTTGTTTCAGATTTCCATGTGACTGATCCAGTTAACACATTTAGCTTCTATATTGATAGCCTGGTTACAGAAAGCACTTTCTATGCCTCCCATTTACAGACACTTCTGTGGCAGCTTGAGGTTCAGTGTCTTACCTCAGCATATGGAGAGATCCTGAAGATTGAATCCTCCAAATCTGCAATTATTTGATAACCTGCTCCACCACCTGAGCCGCAGCTGCCTCATGTCATGTGTCACGCCTGCACAAATGAACCGAATCCAGGTTCACACATTCCTCACTGTCACTGTGGAACTCATCACTGCTAAAACTGTCCTTCTGTTTCCACGCAGCGGCTCATTACAGATTATTGCACTTCAGGATATGTTCGATTGGCTCATAGTCCTTGCACCAAGATTGCTCATCTACAACTTTTTGATAATTTAGTGGCTAGTCTGTCAATACTTTGTTTGCTGTTCCTTCTCAATATCTTCTCTTGTGAGGTGCATCTATGCAATTTCCTGTACTTTTTCTATTAGAAATGTCCTTGTTCCGTCACTCAGTAATGCTACTTACTGATGTTCTGCTGATGACACTGAACCTAACCTTTTCTTCCCCTCTGGCAGTACACAGTGTGAGGCATTCATTTGTGGATGGCACATCGACATGTCAGTGAACTACTCCTCTTTGAAGGCTGATTCGGCCCTCTGCAACATCTTTCCATCATCGCTAACAACTCCACTGTGCCCCCTGCTGCCTGTCAACAATTTCACTGTAATTCCTGACAACCAGCTATCACTCTTCAAGTATTTGTCATCACAAGTACATCTCATACCTATATTTATTAGTCCTCCACGTCAGCTCGTGCAGATCCTCTCAAAGCACCTTTTTATGCTCTTTCTCTTTTCCACAATGTGAGTGAGACCAATATGCAGAGATGAGGATAAATGTGTTTATACCTTTTAATTACAGACAAAAGAAATAATAAGGAAACATTTACTTAAAATCAACTAACTAATTATATAAAAAAACTAAGAAAGCTGCCCTTTAAAAAATAGGATGGTACCTCTATAAAAGACATATTAAGGACATGTTGAACTAAGATGTGTCCTGTAATCATCACAGGTGTCTTCAGTCACTCTGGCTGTTTAAAGGGTGGCAGGTAGTCACAGTGTTGTTTGGTCTCATGGTGTGTACCACACTGAACATGGAGCACAGAAAGCTCAGGACAGAGTTGTCTCAGGAGCTGGTAAAGTAAACAATTGAGCAGCAGGTTAAAGGTGAAGACGATAAGACCGTCTCCAAGCAGCTGGATGTTCCTGTGATTATTCAGAAGGTTAACATCCTCCGGACCGGAGCCAACCTCCCTGGATGTGTCCACAAGAGGACAACTGATGACAAACTGAAGAGCTGGATAGTACGAATGGCAGCCAAAGAGTCCAGAACAAGGTCAAAGGTCATCAGTGTCAGATCGCACCGTTCCTCGCTGTTTGAGCCAAAGTGAACACAAAGAAGACGACTGAGGAGGACACCAAGTAGAAGGCAAATTATGAACAAAACTAACTGAAAGTGGAACTTTTTGTCAACAAGTCCCATCAGCTCTGTTCACAGATGTGCTGCCCAGTGGCAGAAAGCTTGGTCTCAGTCGCAGGTCATGGGTCCTCCGTCAGGATAATGAGCCAAAACAGCTAAAACCACCAAGAACGGCTCAGAACCAAACACTGCGGTTTCATTAGTTGATTTTCAGTCATTTTTTATCCTCATTATTACTTTTGTTTGGAGACTGAAACAACTTGAAACTGACAAAAGTGGATGTCAGGGATAAAGGTGGGAAAAAATGATAATTTATGAAGAAATTTAGAATGTGCAATGAATGAAATTTACATCATTACAAAAAGTTAAGCTCTTCTTTCTCTGATGTGATTCGTTGTTTGTAATCATTTGATTCTTTGAGAAACTACTCGTAAGGAAGTGTCATACCTGACTGCAGGGAAATGACTGTGTGCATTTGTGACGTCTGTCAAACAAGTAGAAGGATTGATGAAAGGCTTTTGGCCCAGAATTATCTTTTTAAAACCAAACCTCAATAAGGCTGCTCTGTGCTCAGAGTGAGTCTTTCTAAGCAGTTCTCTGTTTCCTCATATTTTCTGTGGATTTTTTTTGTCATGTTTCATTCAGTTTTTTAGCATTCCTTCTTTTCTCTCATTGCCTAATGGCAAAAGGTAAAAGGCAGACTTTATCAAACCAAACCCCAACGCTGCAAAAGGCTTTCAGCTCCACCAATTGAACCCACATGCAGCAGAGCTGTCAAGCTAAGCTGTTGAGCCATGTGAAGGACCAGTGAGGGGGAAGGAAAGCGCAGACGCCATTACTGTCTGTTTATGCCAACAGAGGAGTGAAGTGGGGGAAAAAACAGGGTCACTGAGCAGAACAGAAAGGAAATTGTGCTGTGATGCAAACAAAGAAAGACTAAGCTCAGAAGACTATTATCTAAACATAATCAGATGCATTAATTTCTCTGATCATTCCTAATGTCATTTAGGACTAATCATTTTGAAAATGCAGAAAGTGCAGGTGCATATGTTCGCACCAGACAGGACCTCCCGCTTCTCTTCAGCATGAAGCATGAAGCTACACCGACTAATTCCTAGATGCAAGGCATTATATGGTCTTTTACTTTCAAGAAGGGTCATTTCTTCTCATTTGTCTGGACCAACAGAAGCCTGATTAAATCATGACCATTTCTCTGTGCCGAGCAGACTTGCAGGCGTAACTGATTGCAAGTAATGGCAGTTGCTGCGTCGCAGTATTGTGCTCTCTGAGTGTTGTTGCATCGCAAGTGTTCAAAAGCCTCATCATGGCGAAGAAACCAAATGAAAGAAATAGGCCTTGGGAGTTCCATGAAGTGGAACTCATCTTGTGTAACCGAAAATGCAACAATCTCGTCTAACAAGACATTGTTATGATTAGCAGTGGCTTCCAAGAATACAGAATTTACTTATTGTGTGAATGCTTTTAAGCATTCACACCATTGTTCACACCATTGTTCACACAATTGTTTTCCTGTTTCTCTTTATTGTGTGAATGCTTTTAAGCATTCACACCATTGTTTTCCTGTTTCTCTTTATTATCTAT
>NC_051444.1:2951247-3074337 GCF_001649575.2 Kryptolebias marmoratus
TTCATTAAACTTCAGCTGTTCAGCATATCTTCAGCCGCTTTCAGCAAAATCATTCAGCAAAAAAAGCATTCACACTGCATTTTCGCAGGAAATGCAACTTCTCTAGTCTTTATTTTAAAACTCTTTCAGAATGTTGTAGTATTTCTTAGAAAGATAAATTCAAGGTTCTTTGGTTTTGTGAAGAGCTTTTTTTTACATTACACTGTGCATTTTCAAACACACATAAAAAAAGTCCCAAACATTCCAGATCCTGTATTTTAGTGTTCGACTCACTGCTCACGGTATAATACTCCCTGGGATAATGTTGTGTGTCTGCGGGGGCGGGAAAGATAGTTTGTTGTGTAGTTTTCTTTTTCTTAATTACTTTGGTATGTATTTAATAGTTGTATATTTGTTTACTTTCCAATAATTTGTGCACACAGTCAGTCAAAGCCACATAGTTCGACTGCTGCTCTGCAAAACTAAATATATATAAAGCTTGACGTTACCTGTGATACTAATTAAGGTCAAACACTTGAAACAGGACTATATTGCTTGGATTAATATTTTTTAGGGAAACCAATAAATCTGTACCATTTTATCATAGTTTTGCATATTTTTATTTTCACATTTTTAATTTACTTCATCACATACTTAAGTCTTGCAGATATGTCAGATATTTGCTTTTAACTGGGTCAGTTTTTACTAGAGTTGAAGCATATGTGAGGTGGAGTTTGACTGCTTTAAACTACAAAAAATATACTATCCTAACAATCTTCTGTGGATTTAAGTGTGAAGATAAGCAGTGAGATTGTAAATGTTGAATCAGGATACGGGAGGAGAGTTTATAACTCAAACCTGCTTCTTGCACTGATAACCTCACACAGAAACGTGTGGACACTGAACCTCTTAAGGAATGTGAGCCTTCAGGGTTTAGTCGATGCTACATCCTAACTTTCTGATCCTGAACCTTTAAGTGAATTGGTGCATACCTTTAAACTTGAACCTTCAGAATCTGAGATGAAGTTTGTGTTCTGGCTGTTACACTTTTATTTTCCACTCTGACCTTGCTGTGAGAGTTTTGTTTGAAGATATATACTCACTGTTGATTTGTATTAGGGGAAAATACTTTGTAAAGGCTGCAGCTAGTTTTTAGTTTGGGCATTCAGATATGCCATATTGCCTAAGGGTATGTAGAAAAACAAGGCCTGTTAAGAGACTGTGTCCAGACGGCCTTCTGACTCTGCAGGAAAGCAGATGGTTTTTAATAATGCCCTACTCTCAGCTTCATGCCCCCCAGCTAGCCAGCCACACACGAACAATTACTCCCTTTGACTCACTCTTTTATTCACACACACACACACAAATACAGATCACTTCTTATTGTTGTCTTAGCTTTTGGGCCAGCTGGATTAAAAAAAAAAAACATTGATAATATCTTCAATATTTTAAAAGTGCATGCTGACTGCAGTTAAATATCTACAAACTTAAAAACAAAACTTCAACACATCCTGCAGAGGAGCGTTTGCACAACGATGGTACTTCCTGTCTGAGAGAAAACATGACAGAGGTTTGTTCATTCACTATTACAGTCATTAATCAGACCCTCCAGGATTTCGCGATGTCGGGATCGCAACTATTAACGCAAAATCAAGCAAACCCCGCAAAATCGCAACTCTTTGCAACTTTGCCCAAAACACTGCAACTTTCCTGCAACTTTAACCCAATATTTATTGTTTCTACAGTGATTCGCCATCGTTTCTGTGGTCTAGTCTCTTCTTTGTGGGTTTGTGTAGCGTGGAATACAAAATAACCCCAAATAACTCAGGAAGAAGACATGTGACATCACTTCCTGTTAACATCAGAATGCCGGGAGCGTGCAGGAGCAGCGACCGAAGCCAAAATGTGCACTAATGCTTCACATTTGCCCACAAAGATTTCAGCAAACCAGTTTCCTCCCCAGCTGCAGCTGTTTTGCACGTCCTGCAGTGTAATCATGGAACATAAACGCATCGACAAACACTTTGTGTCTGCAAAACATGTGAGGAGAGCTGCAGACCAGGGACAATCCAGAAATGCTCATGAATGTCAGTTTAGAAGCTATCAAAGTTCTCAAATAAAGCACTTTTTGAGAATGTCAGTGTTTGTTGGGAATTATCTTACAAAACTAGGAAGTAGTTTTGGTTTATATAATAAAAGTTAGTTTTTTATTGATTTTAGTAAAAAAAAAAATTGCAACTTTTCATCGCAACTTTTAGGAAAATGCCCTGCGAAATCAGGCATTTTAGCTGCAACAATCACAAAAAATGCCCACGAAATCCTTGAGGGATTGAATAATAATGATCATACGTGTAAATAAATAAAAATAAAGCCTGGACATTCATCCTTTCATTTATTTTCCTCATTCTGTTCAGGGTCACAGTGAACAGGACGTCACTGGACTAAAACAAAGATGGTCAAGGGTCATTTCAGATATTCATTAACACAAAATTAAATGAGTACTTAGATTGTGTGTGTGAACAGGAAAATTTGCCATTTCAAAGATAAATGAGATACTATTTAAACTGTAAATGAAAAATCATACAAAGATTTGTGAATTATTAAACTCTAATTAAAAGTTGTACAAAGGCAAGATGTTCAGAAGTAAAAAGAGGCTTTGACAGTTGGTACACACTGCACAACTATGAGGCTATGGAATGACAGAAAATACAAACAAAATTAGACTTTATATCCAAAAAAAACAAAGGGTGAAATGAGAGTTGGTCAGCAATGCAGGTTAAGGGTACAGATATTACTTCTGAGAAAATTACCTTTTTGAAAAGGGGAGAAAAAGAGAAGAAAAACAAATTTCACAGAAGTGGAAAAATTAAAATTGCTGCAGAGAGAAATAAGCAGTGAGGGTCAGCTTCCATTTCATAGAAGTTGTAATGTTGTGTAAAATCTTTAAAAAAACAATGCAAGGGTTTTACATATTGGAACATAATAAACATCAAATGTTAAAGCTAAGAAATACCAATTAATAACAAAAAGGTAATTTTACATTTTATGGCTGCAACACGTCTCAGAAAAGTACAGACAGGAGAAACTAAAGCCTGTAAAAGTAAGTGGTACTAATAAAAAAAACACCTGGAGGAGTTTTTTCTTTTCTGAGAATACAAATTCCAGCTGTGATCATACGTCACAAGATTTATTAATGGAGCACAGGATGAACTGAAACTATCGCCTTTTTATTTGTAAATACATGTTTTTTTATTGAGTTAAAAAGCATATTTTTTCTCGTATATGGCATCAGAATAAGCTCCTACAAAAGATCAACAGTCTTCTATAAATAAATGTATATTGCAGAGTGTTGTTTCTTGCATGAGAAATGAAAGCTCCTCATATGAAGCCTTTTAGCAAGAAAGCGTGTGAAAATGGAGTGTTCAGATGTGTTGCGGGTCAGTATCATTAACTATAACTGTCAGATCTGAATTCCTGGCTGAAACCAGGCCATTAACAAGCTGTCATATAACCAGCTGACACCGTGGAACATGTCCAGCTTTACAAATGCAGCTCTGCTTTGAATCCTCTTTGTCTAAAGCTTTTTATTAGTCATGAAAACACAATCATCTTCATCTGATTGAAGCAGAGGTGTAAGGTTTTTGACAAATATTAAAAAAAAGTCTTAAATAACAGGATGTCGCTGAATGTTCTCTCTGCTTTTGATGCAAAATCTTTAGATTTGGAAGTTTTTGCACACAGACCTTAGTCTGAGAAATAAGGAAATCATTTCTCGTCTCGTCTAGTAACTGTTAGGACATTTCCACTACGATTGTTACAAGTAAGGAATTAAAACCCAGTTTTAGCCTGAGGTCAGTTGTAATGTAACCAGCATTTCTCTGGACACCGAGGACAATACCAAGAGTCCTAAACCTACCAACGACTAAGAACTAAAGGCTAAAATACAAATTCTGAATGTGGACAATCATTTACATGCAGAACATTGCACCGTGTGCTGAGCCTGGAAAATGCTGTCCCACACATTAGAGGGCTTCCATGTGAGGACAGAAAAATGCACATCAGCTCAACTTGCTTACTGGAACACTTACATCGTTCCGAACCATCATTAAAGTAATTTGCAACACGTGCTTTTTGTAATACATAGTTCCCACAAGTCTCGACCGGAAGAGGTATTTTCACCATGTTGGTGGGCAAGAGGTGGACAGTGATGGCTTTAAAACAAACTAAATCCAGGTATGTACTTCCTCTTGACCAGATGTAAACCCTCAGAGGTCACATATATTAACATCATAGACCAGGACATAATCATTTACCATCATGCAAGAATATTTTCCTGTGATCAGCAACCTTATGACACCAATTGTGGTCCATTATTCCATTCAGCATTTAATAGCTGCATTAAAAAAAAAAAAAAGCACTGACCAGAAACTCATCCGTCCTTCCACACATCAGCCGAGCTGAAGGGTGAAACTATTTTACTTTGCAATTCATCATTTCCCTGTCAGTTGGAAAACTAGCATATTCTGTTGCTGATGAGAGAGATTAATCTCATCTCCAAGCTTTGAAATCCTGCAGCCAGTTCTTTGCTGTTAGTCTGCACTGTTGATTACAAACAGCTGTAAAATAAATACACTTGGAAAATTAATTAAAACTGAAACTGTCAAAAGACATCTGTATAAAATAATTCTATGGATACCATTTTAAAATTGTAAAGCCATTAAGGAAGTCAGGAATGATTTACTAATGATTAGCCTTAAGTTTTAGTTCCTGTAGACCTCAGTCCAAAAAGATTCAACTTCTTACATTAAATACTAATCATTTGTTGCACAGAGTTGTGGTTTTGGATGCATGTGTTCAAAAAGGCATGTTCAACTTAAGCCTGTTGTTTAATTTCAGCCAAAGTCGGTTCAAAACGCTCTTTTGAAGAAAAAAAATGACTGCCGTAAACTGACGGACCTGATGGTTAAAAGATCGGACTATATGTTCCTTTACAGCAGGACCTCGGTGTCTCCTGTGTGCACCCCATGTGGTCAGCTTGTTATACAAACAGGGATCCATTATTGACCAAATGACGGCCTTTTCTCTTTGCTTTAGACTCAACTCTGAAAACTGAAGGCTGATGCAACAAAATGAGAAGCTGCTGCCGAGTTGAGCCTGCACCCCTGGTTCTGCATGCGGCAGTGAGAGCGTGCGCACAGATCTCTGCAGACGGCCGCAGCAGCGAGGAAGGACGTTTAAGAAGTTTAATCAAAATCAGAATAACTTTATTCATCCCAAAGGGAAACTGCTTATGTTACATCTGCACATGTAATCACACGGAAACAAAGAGCAATCTGTGCAGAATAAACTGAAAAAGCTAAAAAATAAATAAGAACTAAACATATAAATGAAAATGCAATTAATACAAATCAAATAAGTTGTGTACAAGAGTGAAATGAGCTAATTAATGCACTCATAATAAATATTAAATTTATTACAAGAGTTCCCATGTGCAACATGAGAGACTAAGAGACAGTTAATAATGTGGGTGGGTGGTGGGGGACGCAGTTGTAGAGTCTAATGGCTGTTGGCAGGAAGCGTTTCCTGTGGCGTTCGGTGGAGCACTTTATGCTGATCAGTCTGTGACTAAAAGTACTTTCCTGTCCAACCACAACACTGAAGGGGGTGATGAGCATTATTAATGATGGACTGAAGCCTGGGCAATATTCTCCCATCAGCCACTGTTTCCAGGATATCCAGTTCCACACCAGCCGCAGTGCCAGCCTTTTGGATCAGTTTATTAAAGCTCCGGGTGTTCTCCACCTTCATGTCCATCAGGCCACTGTGCAGAAGATGGTACTGACCAGAAAGAAAGAAGGAAATGGATTGTAACCAAAGATCCTGTGCTGGTAAACACCAGGTTTCAAAGTGTCAGTGTTGAGTGTAACTTAATAACTGATGTCCATACAGTCCACAGCTGCTCTGTCATTCTGATCATCTGAAATAACTCTGCCTTTCAGAGGCTTTCACAAATCAAAACATTTTTAAATGTTTATGCATGTAAACATTTCAAAAGTGCCAAATAAATCAGTGAATTTGTAAGTTACCAACAACGTATATGTCCTTCAGTGCTTGAATTTCTGGTACATTCCACGCTGCACACAGAAGCTGTTTCAGGTTATTATCTCACACCTGCTAAATCTACTTCTGTATCACCGGCTAATTAAAAAATGAAGCACATAACATAATTGTAGCATTATCAGAAATGAAAACTTGTGAGATTGTTCCCATATGTTCCCATCTGAAGACAGCTTTTATTAAATAGATGAGCTTTTCACAGTTCAGTTAACTGTACTGAAACACATGCATACAACAAGGAATATTTTGAGTAGTACATTTTCACAGTTAAATCTGAACATGCACAAAAAGGAACTGATGAAACTCTTCAACTAGATGATTTCAAACAAGTCTCCAAATTTGAAGAATTATTTGCAGCATTTTTAAATACTTCCCATTTCGTTTTTTCCATGTAGCTCACGTCAAACTGAAATCAGCCGTCTTTGACATTTGAACAAAGTATAAACTGTGTTAACAAATAATGTTTTATCCTAAAACTCTGCATCCGTCTGACATTTGCTGCAACCTACAGACTCTTTCTTGCCTGCATTCACAGCAGTGTTTGTTGTCAGTAATTCACAAAAGAGGACAATCTAGAAATGAAAAGAGGGTAAAAAACAGCAATATGAGTCTCTGCTCTTGATTTTTTTTTTTTCCTCAAATCTCTGCTTGACAACACTGTGGAAGCAGTAGTGGCTGGGTGGCAACGATTGTCGTCTGTCTGAACATGTCTTTGTAGAATTTTTGGCCAGCTGGGGATGACTGACAACAGTCACCACCCACTCTGCAGTGTTTCAGCTCAGGCTGATGTGGCTGATGTGACTGATGTGTGCAGATGAGTGCAGAATGTCGTGTGCTTCCATCTTGTCAGTCATTCTCAAATGAGCTAAGTCCTTTGCCTCTATAAATCCATCTGACATTCTGATTAAAAACATGAATAAAATAATCAGCACACTACCAGAAATAAAGGTACTGGTTTGTGGAGAATAAAAAATCAGACCATGGACACATTTATACACAAACAACAGCGATCACCATGATCATTTTATAGTGAACCTTCCACTAAATGTTTCATATATCCACACTGAGGTAACAACAAATGATCCTGCGCAGATTTGTGCAGGGAAACACATTCAGTCTGTTATGAGGTGCTTTGACTCAGCCACCCTGGCTGGGAAGACATGACATCAGGAAAAAAGGAGGGAATCTCAAGATTCAGGGGATAAGAATCCCAACATTCAGAGCAGAAGTCACCCAACCCTAATGTTACTGCCTCTGACTGAGTATCACCTGGAAACAGGCGAGGTGAGCGATGGGCCATGTCAGACATCAGCAGAGCACAGCCGAAGCTTTCATTTGCATCAAGTACGGTTCCTTTTTTTTAAAACTAATTTGTAACATTATTGCATTTCCAAGGAGGCACAAAGGTAGCATTAATGGTATATGTGGCGAAACCATTTTGCATCAACCACGAGTGTGTCCAGCCAGAATCCTGACCTTGGTTTCCTCGCTACAACGTTTCAGCTGCTTTCTCTCCAGACGAGCCTCTGCTCAGGCCTGGCTCCGGTGTAAGGTGCTGCCGTCACTAAGTGTGAGAATCCAAGTATTTAAATATGAATTAAACTTTTTTATGTTGGAAGAATTCTTGTAACTCATAAAGATGGTGTCTCACTGGGCTGCGGCTTGTTGGAAACTAGTCGATGACTCAGAATGTGGGAAAACTGTCACTGTTCGGAGGTTTTCCTGTAGACCCTTGTTTTTAATGTTTGTCAGTGAGTTTCTGTGTCAGATATCTCTGCCAGTGTTTTCTGTTCAGCCTGGGGGTTTGGTTTGTTGTTGTTCCATGTTTTCCTCAGCTTTCCTGGCTGCCTTGTCACAGACACCTGTGTCTCATTTGTAATCAGAACACCTGTTCACACTCAGTAATCACTTTAATGGTCCTTAAAGTTCTTCACAGGCAGCACTCCTGGTCAGTTTATTTCTCACATCCTGTTCAGTCTTCATTTTCATTTGTATTTAATAAATACCCTGTCACCTGTATCATCACATCCTTAACTAGCTACTACCTGCAAAACATTTCAGAACAACCACAAATTTTCCTTGCAGTCTCGCTGAATTGTGACCATTTGTAACCAGAGTTTTTGTCAGAGACTCGATATATTTTTCTATAAGGTGGCCACAGAGTCCAATCAGAACAAACATTAAACTTAAGAGAACCTTATTATACAATGTTCTGGTAATCCACTCAGTTAATTGTCCCCAGCTTGACAGCTGCCCCTGCGTTTAGGATTTAATCTACCAGAGTACACTTCAGAAATGAAGATGGGCAGATTTGAACCATTGTTTAGCGTCAGTGTGGTGTTTCAACCTGGATGTGTTTTCTGTCAGAGGAGAGCTCCCGTTGATGTGTCAAAATCCAGCTCTAGCACTCTTGAAACAGGTTGGAGACACTTCAGCTAATCAGCAGCCATGTTGCTCATTTTTACATGTTCCCAGCTGTGGTGAGGTACGGTGGCTATCACTGTTGCTTGTTCAGAGTTTGAACTGACAAATGCTCAGTAACAAAGCCTACAATAACTAACTGTGCCACTGCAGAGATTCGTTTATTAAGTCAAGGAATCTCTGACAAGTGGGTTTGTTAAAAAAGGCTGAAACAAAGCGAGAGGATCCCAGAAGATGACAAGCATTGGATGAATGATTTGAGCACTAAGCTTGAGGGTGTGGTGGCTGCAGACTTGATGAGGGCAGTAGACTGACAGTGATAGAGATACACAGAAATATAAAGGAAGAGCACAAAGCCTGGGAAAGATCCAGAAGAGGAAGGACACTTTAAAACCAATTTCCTGTCTTCTGGCTTGTCATTTCTAACCAGTCAACCTATAAGAAGCTTACTGAGGGGTGTAACAATTTGGCACCCACCAAGCTGCATCCCTAACCACCACTGAACACACACACACACATTTGATTTGTGTGTAACAATGTACTGCATTGATATTAATGTCAGCAGATGGATTTTTATTGCCCACTGCCATGAACGGTGGGTGGTAATGTGTGTGTGTTCATTTGTCTGTCTGTTAGCAAAATATGTCATGAACCAATGGATGGATGTTAATGAAACTCTCAGAAAGTCATTAATGGATGGGCGTATAATTAATTAATTTGGGATTCAACTCAGTTTAAGATGGCTGCCACAGCTAACTGGCTGTAGCTGCCATAAAAACGTCTATAAATCAGTCAGGTTTACAGATATTGAGCTAAAACTTGGTTTGGTAGTAGCTGAGTGTCATATCCAACACACACTCCAAGTGCTAGCAGAGACCTTTATTTTAAACTTTGGTTTCCAAGGAATGCTAGTTTTCCTTTTTTTATTTTTTTATTTTGTAGAAAAACACTTCGAAAATAGAAGAAAAACATATTTTTTTCTAATCTTTCACAGCACAATTACCCTCTTTAAGAGAGCTGTAATCTAATCACAATTACTTACCGCAATCCCCTTAAACACCTGTATTTAAACTTTTGTTTTAAGTGGCCTCGGGTTATTTTAAACCTCATTAATAACAGAGCAGTTTCGCTGATCGTCTTATTGAGTATCTCGCCTATTATCTTACTTGCCAAGAATGCACTTGAACTGTGTGGCCTGTAGCAATGTGAACAGAGAGACGGTCTGTTAAACAGATCCTCTGGGTTCAGGGCCCTGCGCCAGCCAGGAGACCCTCGGAAGAGGTCACGGTTTCCCCGCTGCCCGTTTCTGTTGGTTTAAGTTGTTACCGAGGAGTCATACGTTGAAAGCACTATTAGAAGTGGAAGTTTTATTTGTGTATTTTAAATACTACTCACTGAAAAACAAATCAATATGAGATCCAGAGTGATTTTAATTAAATACCTTTGCAACTGATAGTGGCAAACCATTTGTCCAGAGGGCACTTTTACTTGATTCTCATGATTCTCTGAAATGTGGAGGAGAAAGATGGTCCTGCCACGTCCCTGAAGGAGTGGAAGAGCAATCAGTCATGCTCCCAGTTTTAACAAGAGACTACCCCAGAAAAATGGGTAAAGTCCTGGGGAAAAAAATTGGTTAGGGTTTGGAGTTAAAGGATACTATATGTTCCAGACTGAGAAAAGACAGAGAAAGTTCCAAAAAGTTGGAAAAGGTTTAGTTAGCAAAACTAATAATTTTATTTCCTCTTCACAAAGATGGCAGTGAAAATGGATTCATCCAGTGTCTATAAAAAGTATTCATCCTCTTGGATGTTTTCTGGTTTTATTGTTGTCATAAATCAATATAAATCGTCCTTCTTTACGAAGAAAAACCTGTCTGTATTGTCAAAGTAAAATCCAATTTCTACAGAATAAAACCAATTAAATGAAAATGTGTAACGTAAAATAAGTGACTACATAAATATTCAGTCCCTAAATCAACTCAGAGAAAAGATTATTGAAAAGTTCAAGTCTAGGAATGGATACAAAAACAAGAAGTTCTGTTAAATCCATCATCAGGAGGTGGAAGGAATATGGGACGCGTCTAAATCTGCCAAAATCAGGCCGACCTCCCAAACTGAGCGACCGTGGGAGACGGAGAACAGTGAGAGAGTTCTGTTATTCACTTCTGTTTTGATCACAGGGTCGTTTTTTGATGTTTTAATTACTAACTAAACCAGAGGGAGGGGAAACATTCATTTCGTAAAAACAAAACCTTTAAGCGCCTAACAGTGGCTGAATCCGGTTCCTCACAGCTGAAGGACAACAAATGTCCAAAATATAGTGAGCTGAGTGAGCTTCAACCTTCCTTTTATTTTAAAATCCTATTTATGTCAACAGCTAAATCAGTAAATACTGGCAGCCTTAGTTATTAGAGGACACATTTTTAAAATAAAATATATGGTTATCAACTAAAAAAATAACTTAATTTGGTAAAAGTTTTGCATATCCAGTTGATTTAGGTTTAAACTCACTGATTCAGGCTTTAGTTCAGGTTTAAACTCAATGATTCAGGCTTTGATTTAGGTTTAAACTCAGCTCTGTTATTGAAATCAGCTGATGAAGTAGTGGTAATAATGGATGTTTAGTTAGAGGAAGTTGAGGACAAGCCATCTGTGGAGAAAGGTGCCCTCTAAAGTCTTCTGATCTTTAGCTGGAAGAGAAAGGATGAGGTTAAAGGATAATGTGAGGCTGTGGAACCATCGTGCCCCGACCAACTGGCTTGAATGGTGGCTTGTAGAGGCCACAGACCTTCGCTGGCCCTTTAACCAGGTGGTGTTTTATGCTAACAGCATTCTAAGAGAGAAATATACAAGAAATACCAACAAACTTACAACAGAGCTAAATATGTGGCATACACACAGAAGGTTTTATGCTTATGGAGGTCGGAAAAAAAGCAAATGTTATGACAGATTTAAAGAAATATTGCCAAACCAACTGTTTTTATGTTCATTTTGAATCACCGCTGTATTTTTTTTTCCTGTCATCTGAGACAATTAGAATTGACAAAAGAACAGAGCTAACAGGAACATTGATATAAACAATAGTTAAGAATTGGTAACAAAGGTGGCAGCAGCAAGTCGTTTCCTCTCGTTAAATAAAAGTTATGATTTGTTTCTGTAAGAGAACCCCACTTGTGGTTTCATTTTTTTTAAGTTGACTAAAATGTGACTTAAAAAAGAGACTTTCATCAATGACAAAACCCAGATATTTGTCAGAAGACACTAATTCTAAAGAATTGGTGGTATTTTTTTGTTTGGAAACAACATACCTTGAGTTTTGTCAGCATTTTTAGCAAGTTTGAGATGGGGCGGATGTGAATAGATAACCTGTTGCCTGCAGGGCATCAAAAACCAGGGTGCCACAAAAACATCTGTCATCAGCATAAAGATGTAGAGATATTCTGTCCCACATTATTAATGTAACTTGTATAAAGGGTAGGTCCTAAGACAGAGCCTTGTGGGACACCTTTTCTGATAATTGGATAACTGAAGAAGAGATTAATAAGATGCACACACTGTTTGCAGTCAGAAAGATGATTATAAAACCAACCAGCAGCTCAGTCTGAAGGCCTACATTTAACGTCTCTGACTTTACAGTGTCAAATCTAAAACCAGAGCAGTTTCCATTACATCATTTCAAACTTTAGAAGACGCAGTTACAGTTCTATGCTGTTTATAAAAAAGTGCATTTTACAAGAATCCAAAATTCAATGCAGCAATGTTGACACCCTTCTTCATAACAGCGTCACGATTTAACAGAACAAGACAGAAAAAAGAAAATAGAGCATTTACTTTTGCTAAAGACAAGCTATCTCTGTAAAATAGACTGTAACTTAAAGGAATAAAACAAAGTGGAAAAAGAGACATGAAGCAAAAGCATGGGGCTATTGTGATAATAGGCTGCATTAGCCACCTCTGCTGGGAATAGGCCCGCAGCGAGGCCACTTGCTCAGTGAAGTGTAATCTTCAGTGGCCTGGCCCGGTGACAGCCAGCGTTGTGAGTGGCATGGGTGGAGCCTTACACAAAGCAATGAGTATCACTATGGCAGGTAGGGGATACAAATAACACACATACAGCATAAACACAGGGGGAAGACATCAGACCGTGTACAAGCCCAGCATGAAAGGTAGATCAGCGGTGATACAAAGAGAAAACTAGATGTTAGAGAGCGGGCTGTGAGGAAATTGGCTGGAGGGCGTGAAGGGATGAGAGGGAGAAGATAGAAACTAGGCAGTGATGGTAAATAGAACCGAGCTGCAGATGTGGAGATGCAACGGGAGGAAAATAGTGGACAGAATGATGAAGAGGATGGCTATGGTGTAAAGAGTGAGAGCTCAAAGGATAAGAGAAAAGACAGCAGCTAAAAGAGGGGATGAATAAGGAACATGGAACAGTACAGAAACGCTGGCTCAAACACACAAAGGGGAATGCAGATACTTTTATCTGGCAGAGAACGACTACGCTGTAGAGAACATAAGTTTTAATTGCTGAAGTTTATATTAAAGACACAATGCAAAGGAATGTGTCACTTTTACAGAACAAAGCAACTCAGACAAATGCATGATGCTCCTCCACCATCACCATCGGCTCAGTAAAAATCACCAGCTAACAGTGTCCTCACTCCTGTTTGCTAGTTGGAGGCGCCACTTCAGCCGCCTTTTCCACGTCCCTACATCTTTATGTCCCTGCAGGTGCCTGACCTTTAAGAAAGTGTCTGCAGAAAGAAAACAGTGAAGGGAGCAGAGGGAGACTCTGGAGATGTGTGTGTACCCCCCAGGGAGGTGGACAGACTGGTAGACATGGGAAGAAGTGGCGCTTGAAAGCTAATGGGAATCGGTATGGAAATAAAGGTGCATCAGCAACAGCTGCCTTCAGGATAGAGAGGAGTTGTTTGGTGTGCACCACTGAGGTGGAAACATGAGGATGGCCTGGCGTGGTAGGTGGGCAATGGCTTTTTTAAAGGAGAAAATAATGACGATATTTTCTTTTTACCTTGCTGTATATTTATTGGGTGTAGGTTTGACCAGATGAAGCAGAGCATGACTTATTTAAGTACTGGCGTCATCAATGGTGTAAAATCTGCCGAAAGTTGCTGTATTCCACCAATTATGATGCTTTTTCTTTGACTGTGTACTTTACACATAATTTCTGTTGTTAAATATTCTTATGTTTGTAAAAAAAAGAAAACCTCTGGTGTTCTTTTTTGTTTCTATCAAACAGTTTTTTAGCACATTCAGCTGAAACATTGAAAGTGTTGCTCCATTCAAAAATGACAGCAATGTGTTTTCTGAAGCTGGCACAGCTATTCTCAAACTCCACTGGCAAAGGCATTTTACTGTGCCGTGCTTGTAAACATCTGATTAACACTGCCTGGCCCCCACACAAACAATATTCTAAACATATTTGCATACATGCAGCGTGAAGAAGGAATAATCCCTTGCAATAAGAGCTGCATACTGTACTCGGTAATGTGGGAAGCGGGCGCTTTAAAGCCATTTTCCAAACACACATGACCAGATATGAAGCAGATGAATGCATGTGTGCGAGAAAATAACGCTTCTTTGATACAAACGGGCTTCCTCTGTTTTTCATACGCTGTAGAATAAAACACATCTTTAACGATCACCCCAACACACCCTTTAAAGGAACATAATGAAAGATGATTACAGTGGAGTTTAAGTAGAGAGAACCTTTTTCCTTGTTGAGAAAATCTAAAGCTCTCATTATAAAAATCTAATTTCAGAGCCACCTGTTTCCATCAGCAACATTACCCTTTGCTTGTAACGGGGGTTATTGATTTGGGTTCTAATCTACAAATAAATATACTGTTTGACTCTATTTTTTTCTCTCTCTCTCTGTGCTGTCAGCAGCGTTCAAAGGACACAGCTCATCTGGCTGATGGATGGGAGCAAATGTAGCCCAGGGCCTAAGGGGTGAACTGCAAGAGAAATGTACCTTATAACACAGAGATACAAACACACAGATACACACATAAACAACCCCTCCAGATGGGTCCCCCCTTGTGAGTAGTGTGCTGGGTCCAATTATGTCTCAGTGTGTGTGCCTGTTTGGTGTGTATGTGTCAGGGGAAGATGGGATAAAAACTCATGTAGCAAAGTGTTAAGAAAACTATTACTGCAACAGTCACTTGCAAAATGCAGCATCTGTAAAGTATGTTTAAATCACACAGCTCAGTTAGGAGCTCTGCTCTCTATAGGCTCACCAGGAAGCTATATTTGAACTCAGCGCATGGAGCTCAGGCCGTTCTGTAAGGGTCGAGGCTGTGGATTATTGTGGAAATAAAACTAATGCAGTACCACTGACCAAACAACATCACATTTATCAGATTTTACAGATCTGACTTGTTTGATATTTGGGGTGCTGTTATGTAAGAAGATGCTCTGAACAAGTAAGACGGTCAGTTATTTAAACAGACTCAATAAAAGTGGGTGTGTTTGCTCTGGTGCCCAAAGAGCCTTTAGTGTCTTTATGAAACATTACTGAATTTACTGTGCCTATAAAAAGTATTCTTCATCAGTTTGGATGTTTTAAACTCAGATTAAATCTCGACTAGGGCCAGCTGACCGTGGACTCTTCCACATGTCGTTTGACAAACCCTAGTCGAGATTTAATATGATTTTTTCTCTTTGCCTCTTTCCTGTAAACCTTAGACTGGTGAAGAACCCGGGCAGCAGCTGTTGTATTTACAGTCTCTCCCATCTCACCCGCTGAAACTTGGAGCTCCTTCAGAGTCACATGTGTCCTGGTGACCTTTCCTCACTACTCTTCTTCTTGGACGGTCATTCAGTTTGTGACGATAACCTGCTCTTGGTAGATTTACACACGTCCCATAATCCTTCTATCTCTTGATAATGAATTTACCAAAACTCCTGGGGATGTTTAGGCTTGGAAATCCTTTTGTATCCATCCCCAGACTCTTGCTTTTCAATAATCTTTGTCTGAGTTGAATTAGGACTGTCACTTCAAAGAGGGTGAGTTTTTCTTTTTATTTAATTAGTATTACTCTGAGTAGAAGTATGCTTTCCCTTTGGCATGACAGGAAGGTTTCATTTGGGGGTTTTTGGGCCAGTCTCCAAATACAGCTTCAGCACTCTTGGAATAGGTTGGAAACACCCACAACAGATAAAAAAAAAAATGTTTTGGACATGTTTAAATCTCAAGTGATGGGATTGCATGCCTCTGCGACTCACACAAGGAAACTGAGAACCACCTTGAATGTTTTGAGACATTTTAAAGACTCCCTTGCGAATTCTGTTCACCAATTAGTCCCCAACAGTCGCAGCTCAGTGAGATCCTGCCTTACGCAGCTCATCTTCAAAAAAAAAGGTTCAATGTGTTGCAAATTGTCATTGGACCTCCAACATGTATACAGGTTCCTGATTTGTTCCAAACAACGATGTTCATCAGCCACAAATGCTTGGATTCTGGCTAAAAGTCATGTTGAGAATCTCATAAAAATTTCATGTAAGCTGGATTATGCTTTTAACAAACGTCATGAACTAAAGGCTCTCGAAAGTGAAAATGGCAACTTTAAAAAGTAAAGAAGATTGTTAAAAAGAGGGTGAGGTGTAAAATAATATTTAAACTCTATGCTAAACTAAACCAAGTTTTACTTTTGGCATCTAAACCTGTCCGAGCAGCTTCTCTACTCTTGAATGACAGCCTATTGTTTATATCACTACTTTTCCAACAGCAAACTATTAATGTGATCCACTGCAATTTAAGAAATGAGCTGGAGGTATACAGCTTCTTTTTATACGACGCCAAGAGCACTCCAGCAACAGTCAGTTGAAAGGAAAGGAATTACGGTGCTATTTTGATTCAGAGCAACAAAAAAAAAGAAAAAGAAATCTGTAGTTTGACAACTGGTTATACTCTGAGCTCAAAAACCAGTTGAGACAGTAATTTGTCAAAATAGTTAATCAAGCTGTTCATTTATTTTCCCTTCAAGCAACACAACAGTCATGAAACACACAGAGGTGACAGCTGGGCAGAAATCCCTGAGGGAGCACTCTCGCCCTTCGACCTTTAGGTGCATTCTCCTGATGTTCGCTCTCTGGAGGTGTCAGATGAAGATGTATGCAGAGCTGAGGAAAGGAAGTGTGGGACGGGGAAAAGGGAACTCGAGAAGGTGAAAGAGGACAGACAGTGTTTTGAATGAGTGTGGCAAAGAACTCAAGAAGGAGAGAAGAAAAAATAAGGTGGGAGGAGAGTTGAGAGAGTGGCTGAAAACCAGATCTGTGGAGTTTACAGGCAGGAGAGAAGAGAGGAGGACAAGTAGTGCTTGAAGAATGAATACAATGAAGACGAAGTTGCATTAGCAGCACGTCTCCGGCCAATTACTCTGCTGCTAACCCTCTTTTTTTATCTCCTCTCTGCTTTCCTTCTCTCTGTGTCCTCTCCTCCCACTTTCCCTTCCTCCCCCTCTCTCCACTTTCTCTATCTCTGCTCTAACTATCCATGTGCTTTCAGCAGCAACAGATCACTATATGATACCGGTCTGCACTGGCAGGTTTTATCTTCCTTTGCTACAATAGGAAAGAAGGATCTGAGAGGAGATAAGATAGAACCAACCAACAGTGACAACAGCAAACACAAACCAGCAAGTCCAGGCCTGATGCAGTGCTTCACTGCCATCTGGTGGCAGACAGCTCAGCAGGACTTCCAGCAAAAGATGCTGATCATTAGTTAGAGACAGTTGTGTTGACATATTGTGATTAAAAAAAGGTTGTTGTGTTTTTACCTATGAGTATAATGTAAGAATAAAGTGTCTGAATATGTTGTGCACCTGTGCACCACAGGGGATGTAACACTTGTATGCTGTGAAGATGTGTGTTTACTGTATCTATAAGCAGAGGAAAAAAACATCTTGTTCTGGCTGAATAACTGCTAAATGACTCAAATTATGGTTCCTAAAGCAGCTTGAGGCCGTGCTGATATCCATAATGGGAAGGATTTATGTGCATTGTGGCAGAGCTCTTTTAAACTTTCAGCTCCTAAAAGGTAGCAGATTTCTTTAACACGGCACCACGAATGGTTGTTGATGTTGATACTTTAGGCTCACTACATCAGTGTCAGGAGAACTTGTTTCATGGAACAAATTCAAAATGATTCACCTTAAATCAGGGGTCATCAACCAGAGATAACAGGACATCTGGTCCATTTGGTACTGGACTGCACAGAAATAATTAAAAGAAGTGTGAGGTCTGTTCCACAGTGTGATGACCCTGAAGCTGCAGCTTCAAGCCCAGGTTGCAGCAGGAAGAGTGTTTAATGTGAAACAAACGCTAAATCTTTAGTGTGAAGTCCACTCTCTGTGGCGCCCCCACAGAGAAGCATCAGAAAGGAGAACGACAGAATGCACGTTGGGTTGGGGGGGTATTTTATTTTGAAAAACGACTACTTCTGTCCATGTACCAGCAACCAACAAGCTAATCCTGGGTGTAGAAAACAAACGTCACTGGACAAACAACTAATTTTTCTCCACTAATAAATAAGAAAGTTGTCTTGTATGAAACCAGATCCTTAAAAAGGTTGGAGACGACTGCCTGAAGTATTGAGACCGAGCAGTCGTGCAGTTTTTAATTTCATAACATCACAAACCCAGATTATAACGTCCCACCTATAATACAGCTGTGAATTCATGACACTGAAGCGATGAGTGACGCAAACAATGAGTCCACAGGAAGGAAGACAAAATAAATGAAGAACACAACAAACCTAAAAAATCATTAGCTATCTGGAGAATAAATGAATGTCTCCTGAGTTCTCCAGGACGCGTTTTGTCCAAGTGAAACAGTTATTAAGTTAGTCTAAGAAGCATAAAATAATCATGAAATGTGACATAATCCAAGTTTATATGACAGCAGATGATTTATGGTGGTGTAGGTGAGAAAATATAGATTATTCTATTAGTTAGACATGTTTACTGAAAGGATTAATGCAGATCATATAAAATGACACCCAGTTGTTCTTTTGTCAAGGTACTCTGAAAGTGGATTAAAAAAGTAATTTCTTTGAATATTTATGCACTAAAACAAGCGATTCATTTGACTTTTAATTGTAAATACTAATTAACCTTGATCATACCCAAAGGTTGCAGAGTCAGGGTTGATTTACTCTGCTTTACAGAAACGCAGCATTAATGCTGGGTTTGTTATCATCTGTCCGGTGTGGAGTTCAGGGCGCAGCAGCTCACTTTACGTTCGACAGGAACAGAAGATACGGTGGACACCATTTTTTTACTCGTAAACTTTTAATTAGGAGATGTTTAAATAAATTATAAACATGGGGCTAATCACAGAGGGAGGGCAAGGGTTTGCATAGGTCCAAATAGCAGGAAACAGATAAAAATAAAAATCACGGGACCACTCCAGAAATAACAGGACATCTGGTCCAGACATCTGGAGCCAGAGGACTTTTAGGAGCTTCCCAGCACCCTGTCACCTTGTGGCTAAATTAGCAAAGTGAGAAAATATGGCCGGGGTAAACGATGCTGACAATCACACAGAAGGGGGGGACAGTTCAGACAGGTTGCTGGGAAATTCATCACATGAAGGTCCTTTATTGTTTCCCATGAATAAAGGAATAAAAGATGGACAATGGGGGGATTAAAATGTGAAAGTGTGCGGATGTATTGGAAAGCAGATGGAGGTGGTAACCAGCTCATTATTCTCCAGCAAGTATTAGTCAATTTTCTACATTTAGCTAATGAATAAAAATGTTTCTCAGAGGAGATTATTATTCCAAGTTGGCTTTATAATACGCAATTGACAGTTCTTTTCTTCCTTCAGGAATCAATATATGTTCTTCTCCTTCTTGAAAGGCAGAATGCACTTTATCTTTGACATTTCAAATGTAAAAAGAGATTAAAAGTGCCACACATTTGTTGGATTTTTTCTGCTTTTTGTGACGCTGCCAACAATAGAAAATCAGATCCTCAACTAGAAAAATAAGTTTTTTCTGCAAAATACAGCGTGGAACGACTGCTGAAATTTGTTCAAGAAACTGAACAAAAAGTAAAATTAGCTAAACAAAAGCTAAATGTTGGAATCAGTAGAACAGTAGCTAAAGCTTAAAGCAGCAAAACTGTAGCTAAAAGCTAAAACTAGCTAAAAAATGAAAAGCAGCTAAGAGGCAGAAACAACACAACAGTTGCTAAAAGCTAAAACTAGCAAAACAGTAGCTAAAAGTTAAAATTAGAAAAGCAGCAGCTAAAAGCTAAAAATGAAGCGGGTATGCTGAAGGAGAGCACAAAGTTTCAGAGGGATTTTAAGAGATCTCAATGCATTTCTATACGAAAAACAAAACACTAAATAAAATTAAATTATTCAAAAAGCATAAAAGTTAGAAAAGCCAAAAGTCATTTTGATACCTGAATAACTGAAATAGCTGCAGGCTAAATATGTATGGAAGGCATCATAAACAGGAAAACAGCAGCACGAATAGCATGAATGCTGAATCAGCATTTACACCATTTAACTTTCTGTGGTTTAAAGGTTTCCAAACCCAGAGAGATGAGCCTCCATGACTGATGGGACGACATGTGTCTGCTGGAGAGAGGCAGGGAGATAGTGTCAGATGTGATATTGATGACAAGCTGCTGTGCCTGTTTCTTGTTTCCCCTTGGCTCGCTGGAAGGTCACAGTGGAAAGGTGGGACAACAAATGCCACCAAGTCGCTCTGACAGCTTGACCCTTGGGAGACAGAATACCCTTTTCTCCAGATTCCATCCCAACCTCCCCTCCACTTTCCTCATGTAATCTTCCATCCTAGCATGCCCAGTTCCTTTCATCTATACTTTAAACATTATAGATTCTGTTTGTTAATGCTTAAACCCTTTATAATAACTGTTGGCATCAACCCTGTCTGTTTGTTTCCTGCAACAACTGACTGGATTTTAATGAATTTAATGAAGCGAATTAACCTTTTCAACACAAAAATGGCTGTAACTGAATCTATTTTACAGGTATTGAGTTAAGTTTGGTGTGATAGTAGCTGAGAGTCATCCTCAACTCGTTCTCTGAGCACTAACACATATTGTGTGAAAACATTTTCAAAGTTTAACCAGAACTGTTATACCTCTGTTTCTTCTCACCATAAGACAATTTTAGTTTAGAACTCTGGCATTAAAAGTGGCGGGCGATATGCATTCCTTCAAGCAACTCTGTATCATTAATTATTATTTTTTAAATTTGTTTACTTCTGCATGCACCCATGCGTGCACGCAGCGGCAGACACTTCTCCCTCCCAGTTTCCTTGGGCTCATCTAATGTCACAAATGGGTAATAAAGATGCCATCAAAAGGACACCAGAGGATCCACACTCTGCTTTCCTTTCCTCCCACTCGTAACTCTCCAGAGGGGCAGAAGGACATACATCACCTGGCGAGCCTTCTGGCGGAGAATTATGTTGTTTATAGCAGGATGTTTCATACTGATCCAGATGTGTGACACTCGGGGAACGAACAGGAGGGAGATACGGCTCATGCTAACCAGCAAGAGTAAAATATCAAGCAAATTACATCTTATAGGAGCCTACTCGGCATGCTAACCACAGAGAAGAGCAACGGCACAGATACAAGGCGAGGACAGGAAAATATTGTATTTATTCCCCTCTGTGGCTTCTCAGAGAGGCAGATAGGCTTGGCCCGTAATGTCTAGTCAGATATGACCTTGAGCGGCTCCGTTGTCTCATCGAAGCTTCACTTATACTATCACATCAAGCCACTTTGGTGTTCTCTATAAAAACAACACTGCAGCAGCATTTCAATGATGTACGGCTGCACATCAGTTGCATTAGTGAACAGCTGGGGCAGGTTTGTCATTTCCAGTTATTGGATCTGTACAGTACACCGGGTTCAAATGTCTTCCTTGTGAAATCTTTATGATTCAACCTGTCTTGTCCTTGTGTTAGCTTTAAACGACATTATGCAATATCTCTCCCTATAAAACCTTTTAAATAACACGAACATCCTTGAGACAGAGCAGAACTTTGAGGGTAACGATGTCTTTTAATGTATTACTAAAGTGCAACTCATATTCCTGTCAAACTGAGGGGACGCACAGGGCTCTGACTTTTTCTTTTTTTTAAGAATTTGCTTATTTGATCATTTTAAATTTTAAGCTGACAACACAATACACAAAAAAAAAAGTCTTGGCAAAGCCGCGTTCGCTGAATCAGTTCTTCTGCAGACAACACTCAGCTTTTCAGGAGCTGAGTGAAGCAGTTTCTGCAGACCGAGGAGCAAAATTTCCACCCACTTGTGTTTGATGGAGAATTTTACCTGCTCAACAGTTCAGGGAGTCTTTTGTCATTTTTTTCTGTTTCTTTGTTCCCGACATGTTTTCAGAAGACGAGTCTAGACTGCAGGCAGGCGAGTTTGGTCCTCATACATGCAGAACACAGCTGGAAGATGTTGTGTTAGGATGTGAAACACCTTCTGATGATGGCCATCCAAAATGTGCACAAGTGTAAAACCCGAAGAAATATTTCCCAGACCAAAGTTACAAATGCTACGTGTAAAAATGTACTCTTAAAATAACTTTATTAGCATTTAATCTGCAGTATGTGGTGTTCTTAAATAAATGCATTTTAATTGGTATTTTATCCAAACATTTTATTGTTGTCCTGTTGCCTTCGACTGCGGCTGATAAAGTTTTTGCCCGTAGTCGTTGGATGTACATCTACAACTGATCAACAGTTTATAAAGTGAAGTGAAGTGAAAGTGCTTTACAACACAGAAACAACAACAGAAATAAAAACATCAATCGGGTAATCCTAGCTAATAGTAAGATTGGTACAACTACAACAGACCAATGTTGATATAAACATGAATAAACTTTCCTCTAAGAGGAAGCATTTAAAAATATCAAGAATACTAATCAAAAAGCAAACCAAATACAGAAATTAAAACATCAGTCAAGTAACTCTAACAGAGTACTATGATTGGTATAAAGACTATAAAGTCTTGCATGAATAAAACTGAAGTTTGTATTTGGTTTTGTGTAGAGGTTACACATTTTGTGCTGGAGGTTTAGTAGTTTTTATGTTTTGTATTCTGGTCATGTTGTTTTGACCAGACTGCAGTGGTCCACATTATGCTACAGTCTATCTGCACCTACCTGGTTTTGCCTAATTAGTTTCACGGAACACTCCTTTGCGGTTTCATTCACCTTGTGTGTGTGTGTGTGGAGGGGGGGTTGACTGGACTCTCTTTCTTTCTTCCTGCTGGTATTCGATCCATCATGTCAGTGTTCCTGCTCTGTGTTCTCGTGAAGTGTGCTTAACAAGCAGACTATGTTCAGCACTGATAAATTCAGTAATAACATCAGAGTGAAGAAGAAAATTTACCAAAAATCCAGCTTAATTAATCTGCAGAGAGAAGAGTTCAAACCGGGTCTGTCGTGCAACATTTCTGTGGCTTTCTTGGAAATGCTCTCATTCCAAACTGACCTCTTTGTCTAAAAATACATCCTGCAGGAGGATTTATACACATTTGTGGGATGAGATTTCTTTGAGCGCTAACCTCTGCACGGCAGGCCTTTACGTCCTGTTGTTGTTTGGTATTCTTGTCGGGTTTTTGTGAACCTGTGCTCTTTGTGCAGTACAGCCGCAGTTTCCTGTTCTCCGCTGACAGAAATGGGCTCCCGTGTGGTTCTGTTCTGCAGCATTAAGCCTACTTCAAGGTTCCACGTCCTGTGCATCCACTGCTGTCATCGTTCGCCTTTAAAGGTCCTCACTGCAAAGAACGAAATCCAACATAAAAACGGTTATCCTGTAGTATATCAAATGGTGCAGTTTTACTGCCAAGCAGTTCTGAAATGAGGGTACGCACTTAATTCCAACAAAGCCCTTTTATCTGCATACCTTACTCAACAGATCGGAGCATAAATATGTACGAATACATGAAAAATGTCAGACTTGTCCATCCCAGACAGCTCTCTGTTGTTGACCTGTTTTAGTCACTTCGGCTGTTTCTGTAGGTAAACAAACACACGAGGTGCATTCTGCTTACACACACATTAACCCTCAATATGAGGGGGGACATTTGGAACCTTTATCTTTCAAAAGACATGTTTGCCCACAACTTTTTGCTGGCGTTCTGTGTAAACTCTGCACACTTGTTAAAAGTGATTAATCCCCTAAGAACAGATGTTTCGGAGACACCCGAGCAGACCGCTGGGCACAAACAAGTGGAAAGTTATTGGAAGCGAGACCATATTTTTTTGGTGATTGCTCTGAAAGTGAATCTCCCGAGCATGTGTGTTTGCTACTACATCATGCAAAGACGGGAAACATGGTTGATTTGAACAGATGTTTGTCTTCCTGCCGTCGTGTCTATCCCTCAACACTTTGACAGGTGAGGATATCAAGCGCCTGATGTTGTCTCTGGGAGTGTCAGCAGATTGAATTCTTTTAAATGGAACTGGAGAAATAGCATTTTTTTTAATATGCAGTGTGATGCTGAGTGTTGAATGACTGCTAATATTTCTTGGAGAATAAATTGTTACAGTTAAACCAAGCAAAGCAGTAGCTGAAAGCAAATATCAGCAAAGCAGTAGGGAAAATTGAAACTAAAAGCTGAAAGCTAAAAAAGCAGATACCTAGCTAAAAAAAATAAAATTAGCTAAACTGTAGGCAAAAGCTGAAATTAGCAAGATCAGAAGTAAAATTAGCAGGAAGTTAGAAAAGAAGAAGACGAAAACAGAACCAGTTTACTGAAGCAGAAATCAGGATTGAAGAGATCTTAATGTATTTCTAAGAAGAACATTTACATAAAAAAGGTGTTAAATAATTCATAAACTTCACAAGTTAGAAATACTAAAAGTCAGAGCACACTGTTCCAAATCAAGCCAAAGTTTTGCTGTATGAATGGTTAAAGTAGCACAAAGTGTGCAGAGGAAACGTGTGAGAGTGGAAACATGACAACGAGGGTGTGAGGTGTTCAGGTGTTCAAACAACACATCTCCCGGAGGTGTTTTCTGTTTTTCTATGCAGTCAGTGACATGAATATACGGGTTCATCTGTCATGAATGCCCAGTAGTTTATTAAATGTTTGAATTCATTAATTAGTTATGCGTGCAAATATCCCAACACTACTTTTACAAGTGAAGTTCTTCCTTAATTTTCGTGCACATAGCAGCAGATTGAGTCGTCAGGGTTTGGAGTTTATTTCATCTGCCCTTTAAAAGTAGCGTTCCTTAGAAGACTAAATAACACTCATCAATATGTTTTGATTGTGTTTTAAACTAAAATCACGCTATCCTGAAAAAGGATGGACATTCTTCCTTTCTGGTCTAATCTTGGAAAAAGCACACAACATGACACAATCTGACTCTAGACTCACACCACACCAGCTTTTAGGATAATATCTGTAAACCTGACTAATTTACAGCCATTTCTGTGTTTTCTAAGGTCAAATGGCTGCGGTGGCCATATTGAATTGGGTTTTCTCCAAATATTATCAGTTGTAAATGTTCATCCAATGACTAATATCTGAAAATGTCATTAAAAATTTGTTCAGTGGTTAATGAGATGTTTTGCTAACAGACTTTTCAGAATGAGAGGCCATATTTACTGCACATATGAGTCACACTGTTAGATATGTGGAATTGTTTTATTGTTTTTATTTAATTTCACCAGTATTTTTTTAATCCCAGGAATAATTTCAAACCTACTTTTTGCCCTTTCTAAGTTAAAAACACTTATTTTCCGTCTGATTATTCTGAAATATGCATGCTTACGCCTAAATATAAGAATAATTTACTTCTTTTGGTTGGGCTTTTTCAAACACAGTGGATAAAACTATTCTGAGACGTATTAATAAGAAAGCACTGTCAGCTGTCGAAAGTGTTGGATTCAGATTTTCTTCTGTTGTAATGATGACACAAACGATAAAAAAAATAAGAGTGAATGTGATATATTGTGTAGAAATTAATTCAGGGGCGAGAATTGATTTTTCTCTAACATATGAAGCAAAAACCCAGCAGAATAATATGAGATATGGATGTACAAGAAGTCACCAGGCGATTATTTTCCATCAACAAATCGACCCTCTCACAAAACTTAATTTTATATCTTAAATGATGCAGTCGACAAACCTGAAACTGAGGCTCTGAAATAGTCACACCGTTAGCAGGCAAAAACAAGAACCTGTGGTGGGCCAATCGATAGAAACTTCATTACCAGGAAGCCCGGCTAGTAATCTCCTTGGCTGCAGCTGCAAGGGGCATACATTCTAGCACAGCACCTCTTCTCAATAATACATCCAGCCTGCACCTGCAGGAGCACAAAGGCACATTCACACAACTGTGTTGATTAACACTCCTGTACTATCCTGCCATCGTTGTCGTCTTTTTTTTTTCCCTTCCACCTGACTGCCGATCAAACACAAGCTCACAGGGTTTCAGTGGTATCTTCTGCTGTTCCCTCTTGCAGCTCTGGGGGAGTTTTCTCACATCTGTGCATCTTCAGCAGCTTACAAATCCAGAAAGGGAGCAAACTTAGGAGGTGAGAAGCTGGGGGGTTTGTTTGGTTAATAGAAACAGACCTTTGAGGTTCAGATTCAGATTTTGTGTAATATATGACTGAGTTTGTACATCTCCATTTTACATCAAAATAGGCTCCATAAAGACAAGCTCCTGCAACATTTAAAAGCATTTTACTTTTCTAGCTCTTTGAGGAAATTTGGTTCCCACAAGGACGGGGGGGGGGGGGGGGGGGGGGGAAATCTACTTATTAGGAGTTGGAAGGTTTTTAGCTCTCAGATTTGTGTCCATAAAGCCACTAAAACAAAACTGGTCATTTATTCCCAAATTGCATTTTGGTGCCCAGGCCATCATGGCTTTATTGGTCTGCGCCATCAATAAGTGATTATTGTTCCTGCTTTTTATGTTAATCCAGCCAGTAGATGGCAGTGATAGAGCAAGAACAAACTGCTTACTTCACAGTGGAGGATTTATGCAAATCAGACATATGATTGGAGAGATAAAGAAAATGTTACACAGAACTAATCAGATCTCTCTGCTTGTGCTTGGTGTTGAGTACTCAGATTGTAGTGAAAGAAAGAAAGCCTTGATAGTCTTGAACGGCACAGATTAAAGACACCCTGAGTCTGGAACAGAACCGAGCCTCCCCCCGTGTTTTACTGGAGGTGCAGGGTTCTTTTCTCTGTATGTTTTGTTTTTGGGTCTGTGAACACAGAGCGGATGGGACTTGTTGCCAAAAAGTTCCTCTTTTGTGGGCATCTGTCCAAAAGATAATCTCCCAGACGCTTTGAGGCTTCTCAATATGCATTTTAGCAAATTCCAGTCGGGCTTTTTTATAACTTGTCCTCCTCATCTGTCTTCCAGAAAGTCTGACACTGATGACCCTTGACCTTGGAGGTTACCTCTAATCTCTCTGAAAGTTATAAATTATTCCTATTATCAGTCTCTTCGGTTTATCATCTTGCAGCCACGTCCAGGGAGGTTGGCTCCGGTCAGAATAATCTGTCCAGCTGCTTGGAGACGGTCTTCTAGCCTTTAATGAAGACACCTGACTGATTGAAGACATGCTAATTACAGGAACACCTTAGTTTAACTTGTCTCTACAGGAACGAGTTCAGCACACTTTTAGATTTTTGTCTTGCTTTGACAGGTTTTTCTAGGTCAGGGTTAGTTTCATTAGTTTGTTTTTTTAAAAACAATTCCGTTGAACCAAACTTCAAATCAGTGACTCTTTTTTTATTAGTTGATTTTTTAATATTTTTTTCTTATTATTACTTCTGTCAGTTTCAGTTCACTGACTTTTGAGGAGTTTTTTCTTTGACCAAAGGGTGCAGACAAATTTATCCACATCTGGATGAGCTAATTCTGTTTCTTAAATGCTTTCAAGTTCTGCAAAGGTTAAAAAAAATCACCATGGAAGTATCTTCTGAGGTAAACTCTCAAGTCTGACTGTCACAATTCAAATTATGTGGACTGATTGGATTTCTGTCATGCTCTATAGGCTTACTGTTGAGTGCCACTCCATTAAACTGCAGCAATTATAGGTTTGCGATTAAAAACAGGTCGTGCAGGTTTGATTTATTCAGAGGCACAGAGAAAAAAATATTTCTTACCGCAGAGTATTAATTATCCAACAGGCAGCTCTACAAACATCTCATAACAAGCCAGCAGTGATGCATATGAGCTGAAGTGTACACTTTAACACAACAGAGGCAGAGCTTCATGCTGGCAAAGTAAATAAATGGAACTTCTTCTTGTTTGTGGCAATCTCCAAATGATGGTAATTAGGGTAAGGAGAGTATTTTGAGCACCAGGTTAATTTGCACTAAATGAGACGATATATTACCCATCAGACTTTTTCCCTTTAAAGATTATTGCAGCATGCTTGTGTTGTGAATTATTCCATGTTTACACCGATCAGCTCTGAACAGGTCCGAACTGTGGGACAGAGCAATTATTCAATTTGTTCCACTGTGGGCCTGATTTCACCCCGAGACAATTCGTTTTCTATTTTTCAACCAAAAATAAGGAAAGAGGTTTAATTTTAGTTTATTTTATGGATTGTTTTGCTGATGCAGCAAGTTTAGAATCTGCTCTTAAACTGATGTTTAGGTTTAAACATCACTGAAAGACTTTTGTCCCTTCCTCCTTCCAGACAAACTTTCTTCTCATTAGTAAAAATTTATGCAGACTTTATTTCAAGTTTAAGCTTTTTTTTTCCATCTACATTGTTTCCTGAGCCACTTGCTGTGTCTCAAAAGTTGACTTTGTTATAAATTAGTCGTGTTTTACAGTGTCAAAAATGTACTAAAAAAGCATTTGTGATAGTTTTGTGTTGTTTAAGTACTCCAAATGTTTCGTTCTGTCACAGACAAACATTTAAAACACATTTAGTCTGATTTAATTTAACTATCCTCTTGATCAAACCTAAAACTCTTTGCAGCTACAGTGCAACGCCATCGGTTATGATTCATTATTTGACCCTTATTTGAAACCAGACTTGTAAAGTTTTTGGAACCTAAGCGATGACATCTCCTAATACTTTTGTGTGGTTATATCCATCTCACTTAGCATGGAGCTGTCTGGTTGCTATCATGATAGCTTAGGAGCCCTTTGATTAAATGGAGAGACGGAGACTAACCAGCCATCTGTTAGGAAATCTGCACAAAGATTACGCTGCCTCATCTCACACAGACTCCCAACAACAAATGATGTAATTAAGACCAAAGTAATACTGCCTCTTGGCCTTGGCCCTCTTTCCTTGTGCAACCTTTAGTTGTAGTTATTTTTTTTACTCTTTACTTTAGTCAACTTTTAGCTGAGGGGCTGTTAACACAAAGCAGTTTTTCAGTGAAACTGGAACATTTCTGTTGCAGTTCAGCCAGTCGGATTATCTGACACTGAAACTTGTTGAACCCAGGTCTCAAAGTGGAACCTTTTGGACCTCCCATTCGATCGAAGGAAGCCACATGCGTACCTCAGACAGCTGCAGTCCACAGCTGTTCTGCACGAGGACATCGACAGCAGAGAGCTGGTTACGTTACTCACCCTTTTCAACCTGCAGCAGCAACCCAACATCACTTTGAGTCCAAACAAAAGTCTGATGTAACTGTTCACAAACTCAAGAGACAGGTGTCTGCTCGCGTCAGCGCCAACTAGTGACCTGGCATGGAAACTACACCGGGTTCAACTAACACAGCACTACCGTCCTAGTCAGCATCTAAATACCTTAAATGTTTCCAGGAGACTGGCTTCCTGCAAACAGAGCCTAAAACGTCACATTGATGGGTAATTCATCGAACTGGGAGTTGGCCTTGATACACGCTTTGAACTTGACTGAATCCAAAAACAATTGGAAAACTTTTAGTTTGAAGGCAATCATAACACTGCTGCACTTTTAATTCTCACCAAATAATTTCTTAGGATGCCATCATGTGTCCTGATGATTCTTTCTGAGCCCGCCCCTTTCACAACTTTCCCAGACTGTTAGGAGCTACACGCTAACGTGATGCTCCCGCCATGGATTGTTCCCATGACTTGTCATAAATAACAAATTTTTAAATAAATATTTATTATTAGATGGTTTGTGTGAATGTGAGCGTGTGTATATGAAAATGTGGGCAAGTATGGGTAAATGTGAACACATTTTTTTGGACTTAGGCAGACATGTATATGTGTGTATAAGTGGATACATCTGTATTTATTTTCTTCTTGTATACAGCCAAATACAGCTAGTGAAGAATTGTAAATAATAAATGGACAGGGTAGGATCACATAAGTTTATACTTCTAACTACTCCCTTTTGGATTACTATTATTAAAATAGTGTTTATTTTGTGGTTTTTACTTCATTATTATATATGAATTAACTGAGGATATAATTTAATATTATTAATAATATTAAAGTTTAAAATAAACTGATCAGAGCCTGAAGTGTCGAACAGACCATCGACACTCTGGAGGATTTTGGAGTAGCTGAGTATTGGATTCAAAATGCTCTTCTCTTTTGAGGCCATCTCTAATCTTTCACCCCATGCCTTTTAAAGCTTATTTTATTAATTTAGCACCAAATCGTTACAAAAAAGAAACTTCTCTCAGGGCTAGAGAAAGTGCAGAAGTTCAGTTCAAGTTTCGGGTAGTCTGCTGTGGGTTCAGAGGTTTCTGTAGGTACCATCATCCTTTCGCAGGAACAGTTCTGTTTGCAGCTAATACTTTTGTATTGATGCTGTGGTGTTTGCTCCTTTTTAATGAAATCCATTCCTCTCTCCACTGTGACAAGTTCTCTGGGCAAACTTACTGCAACGAAAGCCCAGCTCGATATCCGTTCACCTCCATGTTTAACAGTACACTACATACACTAACCTTCAGACATAAAACAGTCTATACAGGGGGTTTCTCAAATGCATCAGTCTTGGTTAGATTTTCAGTTGCAAATGTTTTGTTTTTTTGAGTTATATTACTGAGGAGGTACACAAAGGGATTTTTTTGTTTTGTTCGTTTTCTCATGGCATCTGTCTGCAGTCCTAACAACCTATTAAGCCGTGCGAGCTATGCTTCTATTGCACACCTAAACACAAGTAAAGTTAGTCCAAAGCACTATCCATCTGGAATATAACTTAATGTGCAATTAGCTGTGATCTGTTGTCATTTGGAGCATGTGCTAGGAATGCCTCTCAGCTTCTACCAAACCAAGTTTTCGCTCAGTATTTCTCTAATAATGTCTCAAGCCGTGCAGCTCAGACAGAGTAGGAGAGGAGCCACGTTATACTGAACATGTTTAGATAATTATAGACCTTTTCAATGAGTCTGAAAATCCTAAAAATGAGCTGTGGACATTAGCATTAGTCTGCTCTGTTGGCTTAATTAAAAATGTAGACCAAATTTACAGCTTCTGTACACGACATGACGAGTTTCTAGGACACTAAAGAGTGGATTGAAAACTGCAGCTAACATTTTGAACCCCAGCACAAAATGGCTGACTCACTATAAAGTGAATGAGTTGACAATCTGAACAGAGTATACAGAGAACGGGGCATCGAGAACCGATCAGTAACGGGGGTTTTGTGGCATACGAGGAGCTAGAAGCAGGAATAACTGAAGACATGCAGTGGCTGAGAATATAAAAACATCATACCAGAGAAGGTGAAAGTATTTAAACCCACAGTAAAACATAAGGCCACTAAAAAAGAAAAAAAAAAAAGATTAGTTTAATACATGAAAAGACTTAAACTGTGGCAGGGAGAGCTTTAGGGAAATTAAAGACGTGTCACCCGCTACCTTTCATGCCAGAGTTTTAAACTCAGATAATCTATAATAAGAAGGAACAGAGGTTTGCCGTTTTGGTCACGTCATGTAAAAAATGCTGCTAAAACACTAACACTCCAAAAACAACATTCTGAAAAGATTCCTGAGATATTACTGATTTTTATGGTAGTATTTTTCTATACTGGTTCTAAAGCATCACTTTGACCTATTTTTTCTGAATATTGAGAGAAGCTGGGCTTCACTAAGTAAAAGTGATCCTCTGATTACAGTCAGTAAATAACAAGCCCAGACAAAGGTCACACTATTGAGCTGACATATAAACAGCATCACCGACCATTGGAAAATTATTTCTGTGAGGAAGCCGGCAACATCACGTAACATATGTCGAGTTTTTGTTCCCATTGGGTTAAAAAAACCGTCCTCGTGAAGCATATTTCCATGAAATTTACCATTTCAGTTTCTTCATCTAAAATAGCCGTACTCCAGGGCCTCTGCATCTAAATCGAGCTCTTGGATGACTTCCCCTGATCTGCTGCTTTCCCACGCTCTGAAGCCTTTTGGCCAGCTCCACTTCAGTTTGCAGAAACATTATTTTAGCTCAGTGTAAGAGCCAAAAAAAAACATTCAATTTGCAAAACACAAGATGGATTTGTCATTTTTTACTCATTTGGCTCTGTTGTCGTGTTCTGTTGTATATCTTACAAAGTAATTTTCATGAATTGTCAAATCTGTCTCTAAAACCCATCAGAAAACAAAGCAGGAAATGTGAGAACTGATATCATTTTGGGGCCTGCCATTAGAAAAGCGAAGGAAGCAAAGCAATGCATGGTGAAGCCATTTCTAGGTTCAAAATTAAAGATGGCCGCCACACCTGACTTGGAAAATGGCTACAGCTCAGTCAGTTTTAGAGATATTAAGCTACAATTTGGTGTGGTAGCAGCTGTCAGTAACATCCAGCTATAACCCTAGTGCTAACACAGGCTTTGTTTACAATTCAAAATGGCCGACACATACAATACAAAACAAGATATAACTCAGTCATCTTTAGCGATACGGAGCTAGGATTTGGTGTGGTAGTAGCTGAGAGTGATCTCCAACAGCTAAAAGCACAAAGCCCCTGAAAAGTTTCTGGTTTTATTTAACATCCATGAGACGTTGTTGATGACGAGCAGCAACAGCAGATATTTAACGCAGCGTGAGCGGAAACGAGTGTGAGTGACGGTCTCAATCCTCCCCTGTCCGGAGAACTTCAATCACTCAGTTTTTTTTTTTTTTCTGAGCAGTATGCTTCCAATCCCAGCAAACAGCTGGCCTGGCATTTAGAACACGTAGGGATTAGGGCTCAATCCAGAGTGAGACCACAGCAGCACTTCTGATGCTCCGTCCTTCTCTCTGCTGGCTTTGGGATCATTTCATTCCTTTCCTGTTGCTTTCGGGCATTCACATTTGAAGAAACACGGGAATTAGTTGCAGTCATTGTATCTAAAAAAGTCAATACTTTCTGTCATTTTGTAAACACATATTTACAAATTCTCATGTCAAAAAAGCCAAAAGCTTTTAAAAATGTATGCTATCAGTTTATTTGACATTGAAGGCGACCCGGTTCAGTTTTGCTGGTATCTGTGTGTGTTTATCTGCACCACGAGCAAGAGGACACATCTGAATAAAACTCTCCAAGAGTAATCTTAGGATGCAAATCTACAACTGATTGATTTTGGAGTCAATTCTATTCAAGATGGCCTCCATAGCTAAGCAATCTTTGCAAACACAAACCTGGTTATGACTCAGCCGGTGTTGCAGATATTGAGCTCAAACTTTGTGTGTTCGTACCCAAGAGTCACTGTTTGGAGTCAACTCAGTCTGTTTGTTAGCAAAATATCAATTCAAGATGGCTGCTGCAGCCAACTGATTTACAAAACACAAAAATGGCTATAACTTGAGCTAAAGTTTGGAGTGGTAGTAGCTGAGAGTCAACCCCCAACACATGCTTCAAGGGATAACACATCTTGTGAGACGTGGCAGTGGCGGCCATCTTGAATTTAAAACTGTCATGAAAGGCAGCGAGTGATACGCATCCCTTCAAGGAATGCTAGACCTTTAATTTGTAATGTTTTTAACTACTGCTGGATTAAAATAATCTCTTGGCTCGGGGTGTTTCATGTCGTCATCACGAGCTCAGCTGATCATCATATGCTTTCACTCGGCCGCAGGAATATGAAGTATGCAGCTGCGAATGACAACATGGGTGTGAGCGGAGGACATGCAGGTGTGTGTCGATGTGCTTTGATGACATACATAAAAGAGGAATCTCGCTGGCTGTCACCTCTCATTGGTCAGCTCGGGGATCTGATTTGCATGTGGTGGGAGTGTCCTCCAGCAGCACTGAGATGAATGACTTGTTCAAGTCAGATAGAAATAAGGCATAGCACTCAGCAGAGGTCTGCTCAGCTCAAAGCTCAGAATGCCTGCCACTGTTCCTGCTGTAAGTGGAGCGTGCTGAGCTGGGATAGAAACATGTCCAACAGCAGACAACTTAGCCAAAAAGGAAGAATATGGGTAAGTTTGATGATCATTTGTTTTAGTATAAAACTCATCATGACTCAACTGCACATGTAAATAGATACTTTTGTATCCATTTGTAAAGAATTAGTTCTTTTTCTGTGCTTTTTATTCTAATAATCATTTAAAACAGTTTGATCAAACAATTAACTCTTTATAAATCTAAATTATAGACTGAATTAGATCTTCTTTCTGAACTATAACTTTTAATGTTCAAATCACTGGCATTTGACTAACTTTGTTACTGACAGTAAAACTAAATATATATTTTTATGAGTATACTTTATAAGAAAAAAATAAATTAATATATCATTTACTTAATATCTCTCTGTTCTGTAGCTCCTTAAACTAAAAGATGGTTACTTGGCTTGTGTTTCAGGGATTCTGCATTCTCTTGCTGTCCACCACCCCCCTTTCCTGTCTGGCAAATTTCAGTCAAGCAAAAGAGCTCATCTATAAGATAAAGGAGGGATTACCAAAAGGGACTTTCATCGGGGCTATTGGAGTAGACTTACATTTGGATTTCACAGTTGATCCCCCCTTTTTATTCAGTCTTTCGCAAAAGAAGGTCAGTGAACAATATGTGGACCTAAATAACACCACCGGGGAGCTTTTCACGTCTGCCACTGAGATCGACAGGGAGACCCTCTGTCCTTACAGCTCGGAGGGACAGGCATGCGTCCTCTCGCTGGATGTGATTGTGTTGCCTCAGCAGTACTTTCAGCTCGTCAAAGTTAAGATCTCGATTGAGGACGTGAACGACAGCAGGCCCAAGTTCCCAACAGATGAAATCTGTATGTCCATCCCGGAAAACGCGCAAATCAACGCTCGCTACGCGGTGGAGCAGTCCGCCGTCGACCCAGACTTTGGTATTTACGGAGTTCAGACTTACTGGCTGGTTAATGACTTTGGTGTGTTCACACTGGACGTTGAGGAGAATGAAGGCGGCGAGCTGACACCGTTCCTTATTGTGACAGAGAGTTTGGACAGAGAGACACAGGAAGAATACATCACGGATATTATAGCAGAGGACGGAGGGACCCCTCCCCTACTTGGAGCGGCTACTTTAAAAATTGTCATCACAGATGTGAACGACAACTGCCCCAAATTTACAGAGTCACAAATTAATGTGACTCTGCATGGAAATTCCACCAAAGGGAAACCTTTGGCACGGCTTCATGCTTTTGACTCTGACCTTGGAGCTAATGCTCAGATCAGCTATGCTTACAGTGACCGGGTGCCGAGGGATACCCGCAGCTTGTTCCATTTGGACAAACTCACAGGAGCGATCAAGCTAGCCCGAAACATAGACACGGTCACAGCCACGTTTTACAAACTCACCGTTCTGGCCAACGGTCCCGGTTGTATCCCCGCGGTTGCAACTGTAACTGTCCACATCATCAAAGTGGTTACAGGACCCCCTGCTGTCGTACCTCGGTACATTGCAACAGAAAAGGACGGCGTGGTGACAATAAAGGAGTCTGAGCCAGCTTTCTCTCCGATCGCTTTTTTCACCGTTAAAAACATTGGCAAGAACCAAAGGGTGGATTGTTACTTGGAAGGGTCTGGTCCCTTCCGGCTCGTCCCTTACCAAGGACTCAAAAACGAATACCTCCTAGAAACTACAGAGGCCTTGGACTACGAGAAGACACAGGATTATGAGCTAATTTTGGCGGCTAACAATACTCAAGGAATAGTCACCAAAACATTTCTGAAGGTGCAGGTTTTGGATGAGAACGACAACGCTCCTGTGTTTCAGCAGTCTTTGGTGGAAATATCGCTTGAAGAAAATAATCCACCAAACACTTTTCTAACCCAGTTCCAAGCCTCCGACGAGGACGGCGGAATTCAAGGGGAAGTGTTTTACCTCCTCGGAGGTGATGCCCCTGGGATTTTTGTTGTGGATCGGGTCACAGGTGTCCTGACTGTGACCACATCGCTTGACCGTGAGGAAAAAGAGAAATACCGGTTTATAGTTAGAGCAGTGGACCAGGGGACGCCGCGGAGGGAGTCAATTGCAACAGTGGTGTTGACAGTGGAAGATCGCAATGACAACAGTCCACGTTTCATCAATAAGGACTTCACTTTCTTCGTGCCTGAGAACTTCCCAGGGTTTGGTGAGATCGGTGTCCTGTCTGTAACAGATGCTGATGCTGGAGAAAATGGCTGGATAGCCCTGTCCATCCTCAACGGCAGTGACATCTTTATGATAGACACGGGTCGAGGAGCTCTAAGGGCCAGGACATCGCTGGACCGTGAGCAGCAAGGGACGTACCAGCTGTGGATTGAGGCTGTCGATGGTGGGGAACCTGCGCTTTCCTCTGTTACTATGGTCACCGTGCTGCTGTTGGATGTAAACGATAATCCGCCAGTCGTCCTCTTCCCTCAGTCTAACCAGTCTTACATGCTAGTGCTGCCTGATACAACACCTGGAACATCAATCACAGAGGTGTACGCTGTGGACAAAGACACAGGCATGAATGCTGTGATTGCATATAGTATCATTAAAAGGAAAGGCGGAGAGCCGGGTTCGTTTGCCATCGACCCTGAAACAGGAAATATCACATTAAAGAGGGAGCTCAACAACAGGGGCCTTTACAGCCTTCTGGTGAAGGTCAGCGATCACGGCCAACCTGAGCCGCTTTACTCCACAGTCATGGTAAACTTCTTCGTCAATGAAACCGTGAGTAACGAGAGCTACATCCAAAGCCTGCTGACCAGAGAGGCAGACATCGAGGTGGAGGAGAAGCCCTGGTTCGTTGGCCAGATGAAGGATGGACCCGAGAGGTACGAGCTGATCCCCTGTCGGCTCATCCTCATCGTTCTTTCAGTGACGTGTCTGGGACTGTTCTTCCTGGTTGTCGTTCTGACATCTTACATATGCTGCAAGAGGTATAAGAAGATCAGGAAGAAAACGTCAGATGTGGAAGTACCTTTAAAAAATAAAAATGACTCGGGACACTTTCTAAACAGAAAGCTCAGGCAGATCTCCAACATCTGATAATCGGCTCTCAACAAATCCAAAAGATACCACTGTTTACATGAATGTTTACAAATCTCACAGTAAAAAATAGACCTTTTACATGAAGTTGCTTTATTGCTTTTGCCAGACGATTGTTGTTGTTGCAACATACGAGGTTTGTGATTTGGTTACATTAAAGGGGCAATCAAACGATAGTGTTCAAGAATACTGCCACTAAAATGAGACATGGGCTGTTAGAAAAACTACTGACATGTGAGTAATAACAACACTGGAACAAAGCAACAAGTGTAAATACTGTAAAAAGTCTTTTACAGCTTTATATCAAACTTTTGCATTTGCATGAACATGAACATGAACCAGTTTGAGAGATGGTCCAACTCTTTATATCGTCTGTCACTATTATAAATTTGTAAAAAAAAAAAAAAAAAGTGGTTGTACACAGAAGTTGTAAAGTCGTAATATATTTATTTTTCTAAATAAAATGTCCAAATATATTCAGAAGGAAAATGTTTTTTTTTTTTTTCTAAAATCACTTTCTCTGCCCTGATAAACTTGATTTATTTATTTTGAAATCTTAAATTTAGTCACTGAGATCATGTGCAAAATGTTTAAACTCTGTCTGATCACAGCCCCCACACACTTTTGTATTAATTAATTTATTTACATTCCTCTAATTTATAGAACCACGTCATTTAAAATGGGACTATTAAAATGCAAGTGTTTGTGAAAGAAATTCAGATAAACTATTAAAGATGATTTATTTTTAAAATACATTGGACTGTATTTTATACTTGAAGCCACTTTTGTGTGAAAAATGTTGTTCTGTAAAAAAAAAAAAAAAACGAGTTAAAGGTAACATGTTCTGTCTGTTTATTAACAGATGTTTAATATATCAGCAAACAGAAAGCAGATAAATGTCATTTAATGATCGTCTAATATCGACTCATGCTTTGGATTATAACATATTTAACACACAGAAAGTTCATTTTTCAGATTTCAGATTTTAGCACGAAACCTGTAAACCCGTCTGAGTTATTACCATTTTTGTGTTGGTTAATGTGGATTAGCTGTGGCAGCCATCTTGAATTGGATTTAATCCAAAAGTTAATCAGTCGTATATATACGTTGAATGATTACTTCCTGGGAGTTTCATTAAAATCCATTCAGACATTCATAAGATATTTTGCTAACAGACAAACGAGGCTGACTGTAACAGTTAATGTAAAAGATTTCAACAAAAATCTTTCATAATGAGGAACACTCAGAGTATGTGTTGCAAATTACTTTAATTTATACACACAACAAATTTTAGCACAGTATCTGTAAAATTAACTGAAATATAGCCGTTTTTAGGTTTTCTGAGGTCAGTTAGCTGTGGCTGCCTTCTTGGATTGGATTGGCTTCAAAAGTTAATTAATTGTAGATGTAAGCCTAATGATAATTTACTGAAAGTTTCATTAAACTCTGTCCAATGGTTTATGAGATATTTTGCTAACAGACACCCACACACGCATAAGCACAAGGAAAAGAAATATCGTCTGCTTTTGCTTTTCAGCAGTGGGAGATAAATATTTTCCATAAAAGGTTTTATGCTGAATTTTCCTGAGAATAGATTAGATCTGGTCTCCAGCGTAACACACAGTGCACAATAAGGGGCATTAAAGGGTTAAAAACCAACATTCAGAGATCTGGGTTTTTGTCATCACCTGAGTAGCTCTGAGTTAGCGAGTTTAACACCCATAGAAAAAAACCCACGATGCTGCAGCTGCTCTTGTCTGGAAGGTCAAACCAACATTTGTCACCAGTTTTTGTTGTTCGAGCAATCAGTGCTGCCAGCACCGGAACAAATTGGTCAAATTGTGAAAGTGACCAAAACACATCGTCCTGCTGCCTTTTTCTGAGAAAGCTGTTTACACGCAAAGCTGTGGGACATTTTGTTTTCTGCACACTCCCTGCAGAGGAATTCTCTTGCATCGAGTATCTTTCAAACCTGTTGGATCTTGCAAAAATGCCACACATGCGAGCAAACCGGTGCTCTCAAGTGGTGGCAGGCTGTTCGGGACAGAAGTGTGTCACGCAGGCAGAGAGCACATCGGGAAGCTATCAGCTCAGTGTAATCCCTGGTAATCACCTCTGGCCAAACTGTGCATTACACAAATAGGCTGAAAGATGATACGCTGCACGGACGTGCCGGATGTGGACACAGTAATGACACGTGATGATGGAAGGGGCTGTGGAAATAACAAAACAGTTCGCGAGGCGTGACATAAAGGTAATGCATCTAATCTGCCTTGTGTCCTGAGCGAGTATGACGGGATTCTGATCTTCATTCTTCCATGAAGGAGCAGTCAGCTGAGGAGCATGGTAAACATCCTGCGAGAGGCAGAATCATCTGTAGGAGTAAATGTGTTAGTGTGTGACAGAGGCATAAAACAGCCGACAGGTGAATGAAGCTAAAACTGAATCAAGCTCAAAGAAGAAAAACACAAACTAAAAGCTAAAGGAGGAAAAACTCGAGCTAAAAGCACAAAATGCTACCTGAAAGCTTAAAGTACCAACAGTAAAGGCATCAGAAAGCTAGCTAAAAGTAGCATGAGTCCAGCTAACAGCTAAAATTAGCTGAATTAAGTATCTTTGTGTTTTATAAGAGAAAACTAGAAGCAGCCTGCTGCAGAAACTGAAGACATGATGCGTTTCTATGGGGAAAATATTTCTTAACAAAGTTTTTTTGTTTGTTTTTTTAAGTATTAAAGGAACAAAAAACAAAAGTCATCCATCTCCTAAATGAGCTGAACTTTTGCATTTATGAATGAACGTATGCATAACTATTTAGGTGATTAAAAACATACAGAAAAATTCAAAAACAGGGAAACAATGGTGTCTGTGATGAACCAGCATTCACCCAATAAGAAAAAACAAACTTGACCTTTCAGTAACTCATAGATCACATGATGGTTAACATTTACCAGAGAAAAATCAGGAAACCGAACTGTTGTAAAATCTTGTGCTGTCAGAATGTTTCTGCAGCATAAATCATTTTGCGATCAGTCTGGAAGGCGGCTCACCAAATCTTTCTTCATCACGCAGGATTTCAGGCCAGTCGATACTCTGGTGATACGTTTCATTCACGCCTGCAGCCAACGCGTTCAGCCAACAGAAACGTAATTTACTGCCGGGTCTGGACAATTTCACGTTTGTTTTCTACGTTGTGCAAACACTTACGGCGTATGATTAATGGCAGAAAAAACAATGGAGCTCTAATTTCTCTGTATCCCATTTCTTATTCCCCTGCTCTGAGTTTTTCAATTTTCTCCCTCCCAGCGTGTTGGGACAGGAAATAGTGACGCGAGCTCTTTAGGTTTAATCCCTTCTCATTTGCAGGGTTTTTACTGATAAATGGCGTCATTTAATCATGACGTTCTATAAAATTATATGCTGTTTGTGGTTTTTAGTTACTTGAGCTTTGTTTTTCTTCTGTTAGCAAAATACATTTAATCCAATGACTGTTCATTTTTAAACTGTGTGTACATTATAATGAGGAGCACTTTCTTTTTCAGCATACCTTCTGCTTTTCTGCTTTTATTTTTACGCTGAACTGCGTCATTACAAACTATAATACTGAAATATTACCTAAAAATGAACACAAATTCATTTGTTAATGTTTCCATAGGTAAACAAACAAACATGGTAGATGGAATCTGGTCACAAATTTTGCTTTTACTTTAAGAGCCCGTCGATATGAGAAATATATTTAGTTTCTCACGTTCTGATTTCTTGTCCAGTCTCACAGTGATCACCTTCAGGATGGTGTTAGATGGTTGATCATCAAAAAGGCTGAATTTAAACCATCTCGTGGTGATAAATGCTGTTTAAAAAGCACATTTGGATGTTCATAAACCTGCTGTAGAGATTAGTTCTGCGGCCCTTGTGTACAGTATCAAACAGGAAGGTGATCCATACGTTCCTCTTTCTGACGTGATCCTCAGCCAGACCTCTGACCTTCTCTGGGATAGTTTTTAATCTTCCAGAGGGTCATTTGATATCTGCCTTAATGAATCCTGATCTGGGTTTTATGAGGCTGGAAACAGCTGGGAGTGGGGGAGGAGGGCAGGGGGTTTGCCCAGACACTTCACAGATTTGTTGCTGTTGTTGTTTTGTTTTGTTTTGGGGTTTTTTTGTACATGACTGATTTTCGTCAGCTGTAATCCTGATGGCAGGATTACAGCTGAACTCTTCAGAACTCTTCAGATCAGGACAGAATGGACCAACCATAGCCCTAATTCTGAAGACATTACAACATTGTGCAAAATGTGAATAAAGACAGAAAACAATGATTTAAAAATCCTATTTTAGTCACAATTTAATATAGCGTAAAATGCTACAAATGAAATAACTTTGAGGAAATAAGGTCATTTTGAACTTGATGGCAGCAACACATCTCAGAAAAGTTGTTCAGGTTAACTGACGACAGGACTGGGTATGAAGAGAGCGTTTCTAAGGGTCAGAGGTCAAGGCTGAACGTTTTTTAGACTTTCTCAGAAAGAGTCACACAGACTGCAGCTGCAAACTTTCTCTGGAAGCATCTCCATCCCAGCCTTTTTACCCCCTTCCAGGAAAGTCTATCTGAAATGACATTAAATTGTTAATGGTGTAGACAGCAGGTAATTATCATCCGTCACAGCCTGATCTCGTTTCCAGAGTGGCTTAATTGTACGTCCCTGCCTTGAAATCAAACAAATAAAGAAAGACACAATGAGAGCCCCAGGTTAGATTACACCGCTCTGCTGAATGGAAGAGGCTACATTTCCCAAGTTATGACATCAAATACGATCCCCCTCACAGGAACACACACACACACACGCTTTGTTCAATCTTCAATAATGCATCTCCATATTCTCTCGCTGAAAATCACTGCCTTTGATCTCGAACATCTTTCATTCGCTGTGATGCAACAACAACAAAAAAAATAATCCAATCGCGCTCTTTTGATCCAGCTGTGGATTACGTTACTAATTTCCTTTATTCCTCCGTCCCCATTTTTCTCTCTGTTTCATTCCAGCAAAAACACGGAGGGGCTTCCAGGGAATTACCTTTTTTTCCCCACAACTACTGACGGTTTATTACCGTCATCCACCATCCTGAACCTTGGTACAGTTAAATAACTAAATAAAAAAATGAAAGGCTTTGCATTCCTTAAAGAAATGCATGTCACCCGCCTCCTTTCATGCTGGAGTTTTAAACTAAAATCATCTTCTGCTGAGAAGGGACAGAGTTGGAGTCAAAGCTTGAGGTTAAATGAAATTTTGCACAATCTCATGCAATATTCTGAAATCTTAGGAGATGTGTCTGCACATCACTCTCAATGAGTACTACATCATATTTTCTGTAAAACTGAAGGCGTTTGTGCTGGCTAACACCTCAGTGACCGTACCTTGACTACACAGCCAATTTTTTGGTGTGGTCGTAGCTGAGGATTGTTTCTAACACATATTTTGGGCGCGACACATTGCCTGACATCTTTGCTGAAAACCTTGCCATTAACTGTTGGACTGTTGGAATTTTAAAGAAACTCTCAGAAAGTACATCTACATTTGATTAATCTTTGGAGTCAGCTTGATTCAAGGTGACCGCCGCAGCTAATCAACCTTAGTTGGCTTTAACTCAGTAAATTTTACCGATTTTGAGCTAAACTTTAGCGTGGTAACAGCTGAAAAGTCATTCACAACACGTACTTCAAGTGCTAACAGAGCTGCACAGGCTCACTTCAGACCTCCATCTCAAACTTTATTGTGATGTGGAGGATTTCTGTGGTTCATTTGGTTTTCTTAACAGAAGGTGTTAATATCATCTGTTTAAGGATGATTGCATGATGTGCTGAAATCAGATCAGTGATCTCTGAGACGTGTTTCCACCATCAGCAGCAACACATCATCCATCAGCGTATAAAAATAAAGCAGATGCATTCACTCACTTCCTGAGTGTGACTGGTTCACAGCAGACATTAGATCTGCATCACTGGACTCCAGGCTGAGACAGAACCTGCTGCAGACCCGACTGGCTCTGCCTGAACTGTAAGGGTAGCTTTTAAAGATTTAAAGTCCAATAAGCTCCTTCTTTCCTCAGAGTTTTCATTTTTACTCTGACGTGTTTAGAATCCAAAAAGATGTTTATTTAAAGCAACAAACTCTTTTATAAAGTTTATAGAGATATTAGCATCCCGGTAAGCAGACTTAAAGGCCACCTGGATCATCAGTAACTGTTTTTAACGAGCTCATGGAAGCACGGACCTCTGAACGTCTCTGAACGTCTCTGAACGTCTCTGAACGTCTCTGAACGTCTCTGAACGTCTCTGAACGTCTCTGAACGTCTCTCCACTTTCTTTCTGCAGCCTGATTTATAACTTAATATTTTGATTTAGATATGAGCTTCACTTTCACTCCTCAGGTTTTTAATCCTTTCTGTTTTACATCCTTATTTTTTAGCTGTCTGATTTTTTTTTTTTTTTTCAAAATAAGAGTTTTCCAGACTAACATTGTGTACCAAATGAAAAATTAAACCAGTGCATTTAAACTACAAAAGCTTTTGTTTCTGATATATTAATCTGAAGTGAAGAAAATTTTGACTCACTTGTTTTTGATTGTTGTTTAGTTTCAGTTGATAGACGGACAGATTCCACCTTTTTCTGGATTTGTTGAATAATTTTTATATTACAGTTTTATTTTCATTTGTTTTCTTTTCTGCACAACTTGTGCTGCTGTTAGATTTATATTTGGGTCATATTTATGTTTGATGCAACATTTGCTGCTCTTTGTTTTTACCATAAAGTTTTTTTTTATTATTATTTTGTTAGAATGCAGAGCTGACATGAGACTAAAGAAATTTGCAGTATTAAGCCTTGATTTTATAAATTAGAGCCTCAGTGAGGACTTGACTCTTGTCTGAGCCAACCTGATGTGTCAGGATTAAAGTCAGATTTGTCATTTCCATTAAATTGTGTTTTGGCTGAAATTCTTTGCTATTTTAGTTTCAGATACTCAGTAAGTCTGACCACTTACTCTTCTTTACTTTGACTTCTTCTCCTCCATCACCATCCTATCCACTCTATTTCCCATCTGATTATATTTCATAAACATTGTTTTATTGGGGGCATGAGTTAGTGAAAGCAAACATGAGAAAATGTGCAGCTGAACCAGTCAGGAGGGTTGTTGTATCCACGCCCCGGGCCGTCTGTAATTGCACGAGTGTGTGGATGTGAGCAAAGACTAAAAAGACAAAGCGTACAAAGGTGAACCACAGCACAATCAACAACTCACAATTAATAAAAGGAAAAATCGAGTGTTAAATAAGAATTCCACGCGCTTCTCCATTCAAGGTAAAAAGGAAGTGGGTGCTGGATGCGTCATTAGCCAGGAAAAGTGTTCCTTCTTTCCATCTGAAAAAGAAAGAACGGACTTCAAAGACAGACGCCGTATATGGTCAGCCTGCGTGGCCGAGCTGCAGCAACAAACCGAGTTAATGGAGTGTCAGGCGAGCGTTCCTCGTTAATATCAGCCACTCATGCATCTCAGGAAGCTGTTTCTGCTTTCAGGGGGAACTAAGCCTCTTCAGTAATTTGGTGACTAAAATGTGCAACCATTATTTTCAGAGGGGGAAAAAAGTATTGTTATTTCTCTCATTTGCTTTTTGATTTGTTACAGAATGTTGAAACCCCCCCATGTTTGCACAAGGGTGCATTCACACATCCCACTAAACAATCTGCAAATAGGCTGCTCTGACATATCGTGCTGATTTTTCTTTTGGATGACGAGACTGAAACCGAGAAGAGAGCTAACTCACATTTCAGACTGGAAGACAAACACGAGGCAATGAACAAATGGAAAAATACAAACAGAATAGATAGAGTATAAATATTTATGTACATAATATGCCCTTCTTTATGAGTGTCTGGTTCTGATAGCCCATTGGTTCCCCAACATGTGACATGGCATCATTTCTACATCTCTTTTCATTATGAAACCAAGGTTGTTTTAAGGTTGGCAGCACCTGGTTTTGAACCCTGAACCCCCAATCCTGCCAGTCATGCACCAGTACCACTGTTAACTTCTTCAGTTAGTTCTGGAAACTAAGTTAAGTAGAGTTTCTTATGTTTTTTTATCTGTTACTGAGTCACTGCTATGAAACTTTAAGAACCAGATGCACAGAAATATCACATCTTAAACATCAGTTTGCACCGTCAAGAGCGATTACAATACATTTTAAAGTCTTGGTACGTTTTGAAGAAATTTTTAAAAGAAAATAAATCTGTTTTCAAGATTGTGTCAGGTGTGGGTTTCCTCAGAGGGGGTATAGCTCAGCGGCAGAGCGTTTGACTGCAGATCAACAGGTCTCCAGTTCAAATCTGGATGCCCCCTGACCTGTAAGGAGAATTATTTAATAAAATAATGTTGAGAAAAGTTTGAAACAGGACCAGTATTAAAACTGTTTCTGTTTCTTACTGTTATTGAGTTATTTCCTGCTCTGAAACGTTGAGAAGTCGGCATGTAATACCATCTCATATTTGGAAACTTTCTTTCAAAATAAGTTCAGTTTGAATTCACATTTTCCATAGATTCTGTCAGGTGGACCTGATGTGAGGGGGTGCAGCTCAGTGGCAGATCAACAAGTCTCCAATCTGGATCCTCCCTCAGCTGGCAGCAGTTCGATATAAGTTAAGAGCAAAGGACCAGCATGAAAACAAGCTTTGATATTATTTTATCTCCAAACCAAACTAATATTGACCAAGTTGCATCTATAAAACTTTGACAAGTCCATGCATGATAGCATCATATCTTAACCAAGGCTTTTCCTTGCACTTCTTCAAGTCTAGTCAGGAGGTTAAATTTTCACGTTTAAAAACAGAAATGATGTTTTTTGGCCAAGACTCTGTCAGATGAAGTAAGTTTCTGAGGGGGTGTAGCTCAGCGGCAGATCAACAGGTCTCCAGTTCGACTCTGGATGCCCCCTGACCTGTTAGCTGAAGAGAAGTGATGAAGGGCTCACAATTAAAACAGTTTTCATCTGTAAACCTCACTACTGTTGAGTTATTTCCTGCTATGCAACTTTGAGAAGTCTGTAATAATATCACATCTCAGTATTTGACTGCAGGTCAACTCTGGATGCTCCATTTTTGGACAAGAGAAGAGCTTTCTCAATTTAAAAATAAAGACGTAGTCTTCAACAAAATGCACAAGCAACCAGGTTTTAGATAGATGGGGATGATGTGTGTCACCCAGTATGGTCAACAGTTTATATCAGCTCCAGTCCACTACAGAGCTGGTCCTTGTGTCCAGTCCTCCTTCGTCTCTCTCTTCCTACTGTGTCCTCAGAGGACATTGGCCCCCACAGATTGATAAAACATCTGCAGCAGTTGACACCGGTTTCCTCAGAAAGTCCAAGCAGAGCTGTCTCTTCCCGTGGAGCGTCTCCGTGTTTGGCGTCCAGCTGCAGTCCTGGATATTTTTAGGTCCTGGCCACCTCCGCTTTAACTCCTTTGATAGACACAAGCTGGAATATCAAGAAGTTTTTAAAAGAATGTCCAGCGCGTGTTATACAGGGTGTAGCTCAGTGGCAGTGATTGACTGTAGATCAATAAGTCTCCAGTTCAGACCTATATTCCCTCCTGCTTATAAATATATTAACTATTTAACAGAATTTGCAGTTATCAAAGTTTCTTTCAGCTCTTCTTAAAGTCTTTAAAGCACAGCATGCTGTACAGTTCAGGTCCAGCACTTCTCTTCAGTGCTGTGTTTCATTTGATGAATTTAATTTTCCATATTCTTGCTTCATATTATTGCAAATTTTCAGAAAATATCGAGAAAGAAAACAAACTGTATTCACTGGGGATGAAAGTTTTACCTGAAATGTTCATATTAGTATGAGGTGTCAAAGGTGCCATGACTGTCAGAGTCCAACTTGTGACACTGGATTATATAAAAATATCAAAGGGAAACAAAAAGGGGGGAATTAGTGTCTGTATAGAAGCTCTTTGTTGGTGGTGTAGCTCAGCGGCAGAGTGTTGGACTGCAAACCAGCACGTCTGCAATTTAACCCTGGATGCCCCCTGACTTCCTATATAACGATTGTTAACCATGATTTTGTGTCTTTTAGCGCTTCTTGAAGGTTTCCTAAAAAAATAAGTTGATTAAAAGAGTTCATTAACTGTTTTTAGATAAAGATAGTGTCTTTAAATGTAAGGGTAGGGGGTGTAGCTCAGCAGCAGATCAACAGGTCTCCAGTTCGACTCTAGATGCCCCCTGGCTTTTTGAAATATGATTGTTACCAATGATTTAGTGTCTTTTAGTGCTTCTTAAAGTCTTCCACAAAAAAAAAGATTATTAAAAAGGGTGAATTAACTGTTTTTAGATAAAGATAGTGTCTTTGAGGTGTAGCTCAGCGGCAGATCAACAGGTCTCCAGTTCGACTCTGGACGCCCCCTGCTTGGGTGACCTTACTAATTTATCAGGTTTAAACAGATTTAAATCTTCTTACTCCCTTTTACCTCTTAAGGCTTCTGTCCAGGATGTGCCTCAGAGTTTCCTTTATCCTGGGGATGAAGCTGAACAGAAGTAAAGAGGTTTATTAAAATCTTTTGCATAATTCTTTGTGCATGTGTGTTTGTTATATTGTTTATAGTTTTTATTGAAAATACTTTTGACTGCACTTTTTGGAGGCTGCTCTGTTTGTTTTTTTCTAAACTTCTGTGCAGACTTGGAAAAAGACCAGCTTGAGTATCCACAAGTTTGAAGTGCTTTTTTCCTCAATTAGATTAACTTTAGGTTGTTTGCAGCTGCTGGGGGGGGACTGCAACGGCTGCAGTTACTGCAGAGATAGTGTTAGGGCTGCTGAACTTTAACGTCCTAATTAACCAGTCAGTTGATGGTCCAAACCTCACAAATGCGCATAAAGTTGAGGTAATGACTGAAAGAACAAGGTCATGAGACATAAACTGCTTTCTCCTGGGTGTTTCCTGGGCCTGAGCAGCTGTACGGGAGCTTATATCTCCCAGCTGAAGTTCCTTATTTTCTTACTGCAGTTCTAAAGAAGTCATGTATGGATGGAAGGAAGGAAGGAAAGTTTGAGCACAATAATATCCAGAATTAATACTGTTACCCAACATCTCGGGGCATTTCAAACCAAACAACCACCTCAGGCAGATTCTGGGTCATCTCACTGGACTGTTGGAGACGAGTTGCCGAGTCAAACTTGACTCAGTAATGTGAGAAAATAAGCCATTTTTTTTTGTTGCAGTTGCATTTTGAGCTACCAGACTTTAAGATCACGGCTGGCAAAACTACATCCTAGGCTTTGCACTTCTGTCCTCACTATACCTGCTTTGTATTGACCTGCTTTCAGAGTTGTGCACAAATGAGTTCGTTTTTTTTAGCTGAGTGAATCAAATTTTCAGTTGACGGATGGCCTGTGAATGCACCTGACTGTCGCGGCAAAAAGGTGAACAGCTGCCGGCCCTTTGAGGCTGTTGAGGAGGGGAAGAAAGGAGAATTTAACCATCAGCACTGGTGAAACTGGACTTTCTGACAATTAAAGGACTGTTTTGAATGTGCCGTTGTTTTGCGACCACTGGGTTGCCTCAGCTGAGTCTTATCCTTTTTCAGTGAGGTCTTCTAAGATCATTTCCCAACAAAAATCTATGAGATGACCTCTACCTACCTGTGCATCTGTAATAGGTGTGTCATTTGTTTTGCCTTATTGATCAGCGAGCCCTTTGGAATCTGAGAAAGTATAAACGTGATTAGGTCGGGATGACAGGTGGTGCTCCATCTCGCCAACGGTGCCGCTTAGCAGCATCAGTTCCATATCAGCGCTTTTCCTCAACCACTTCAATTTGTTCTGCTTGAGCACATTTACAGCATCAATATCAGAGCCACAACTTGCTATCTCATTTTGGAGCTCGGTCTTGACCTCTGTTTTCAGCGTGCTGACCAAGTCCTATTGCACATTACAGAAGCTGAAAGTGTTTCCCCCCCCAGGAGCTGCTCTCACTGTTATTTTGTTTTTTCTTTTTTTCGTTTCTCTCTAGACGGGACCATCTGGGTCAAAAGGAGATTTGTGCTTCATGACTCACTACCTCCACAACATACAGTAATCACCTTATTAGGAGAGTCATGGAAGTCGAGCCGAAAGACAAAACATGAGACCGACTGGATCAGACTGTCAGACCAAATATTCATTTCTACATCGAAGAATAATATTTGAATTTTACAAAACCATTAATCTATGATAGGGTATGTTTTAAAACATGAATAAGTTATGTGCCTTTCTGTCTTTTCTTGTTTTATTTTGCAATGCAGCTGATTAATTGCATGAAAGGCTTTTTTATTTTTCTATTGCTCTTGTTTGGGTTTGCTCTGTTTTCAGTGATTACAACCATTAAATAAGTAGTAGCTCATAAATTAAAGGCTTACCTTGAAGGAATACATGTCGCCGGCCACCTTCCATGACAATGTTTTCAACCAAAATCCTCCGATGCTGAGAAATAACTGAGTTGTACTCGTTTCAGTCAAACCTAAAAGATAAAGTGAAATCTTGCGCAATATTGCGAGATGACATGTTCAGATTATCAAAGCTAAAAGTAGCAAAAAGCTAGCTAATTGCCAAAAGTAGTAAAACGGTAGCTAAAATAAGCAAAATATCAAATAAAAGTAGGAAAAGGTTAGCTAAAACCTAAATGTAGGCTGACTAAAGCTAAATGTATCTAAAAGTAGCAGAATGATAGCTAAAAGAAGACAAAAATAGAGCCCATTTGCTTTCAAAGAGAACACTGTTTTTTAAAGGAACTGAAGAGAAGTCAGTGTGTTTCTATGAGACAAAATACTTGTAAATAAAGTTAAATAATTCGAAAAACATAAAAATGACAAAAAGCAGAAGTCACAGCAGCCCTCTCCTGAATGAGCTGAACGTTCTGATATATGAACGATTAAAGTAACACGCAAAAGTAGTTAAACAGCAAAAAAATTATGTTAAACTAAAAGAACAGGCAATAATGTGAATGCTGACTCAGCATTTGGATTTTGGTTTGATATGCATCATTTACTCAGTCATAGTAAATTCACATTAGCTTACATTAAATAAACAGAGAATAAAGTGACTCAGTTGTTATTAGTTTTAGAAAAGGCTTAAAAGAGCTGACATGAATATTTCCAGCATTTTGGTACTTTAACAAGAAACAAATAATGCAATAAAATTACTATATAATTATCAAGTAAGTCTTGTTTTAGCTTGATGGGGAGAAGAGAAGCTGCACCATCATGGAGAACAGATTTACCCTCGACCTCCTGACAGCGGACTGAAAAACTGCACAAATAATGTTGCTGTGCGTCGTCAGCTGGCTTTGATCAGAGCTGTCCGTCACCAACCAGGAAGTCGTGTCTCGTCTGATGTTGGCGCAGACAGAGGCTCGCTGCAGCAGCTGCACTGCTTTTTAATCTTTGTTTTGAAGGATTGGAGTCAGGAAGACAAAAAACAGCTTTAAAATGACTGACTATTGTTGGCAGATTTTATTTTTGAATGAAAGCATACTGAGTTGTTCAGAAATGCTGTCATCATCTTCAGCTCTGATTCATTAGAGCCGGAGGTGAAAGGGCAGTAATGTTTATTTGTCTTGTCATGTTAGCAAAATTACTCATGAACCAGTGAACAGATTTTTATGAAACTTTCAGAAAGTTATCAATAAATGCACATCTACAGACTGTTAACTTCTGGGGCCAATCCAGTTTTAGATTGATGCCACAGCCCATAAAAATGGCTACAGCTCAGTCAGTTTTACAGTTGTTGAGCTGAAACTTAAATGTCTCTCAAGATCTTGCAATATTGCATCAGATCACACATTTATTTGTTCAATGTTTGACCAAAGCAGCTCTAATTTGGTCCTTTCTCATCAAAAGATGATCTTAATTTAAAATTCTGGCGTAAAAAGCTGTAAATAATATGCATTAATTCAAGGAGTACTTTTCCTTTCATTTATATTTACAGTAAATAACTTACAGCTCTGTCTGCAGTACATGAGAAGAATATATCACATGTAATACATGCATTTGTCCTATGCATGTATTAGTTATATGGCTTTAAACCACCTGTATGAACCTGTGCTCTCCTTTTGTAATAGCTCCACTAAACTCCACTGAACTCCATCTCTGCAGATCCGGCTTGATTTGATACATCCTGTAGATTCTTGATCAGATGCGGTCCGAGGAGTTTGAAAGCTGGCTCAGCATCCAGGGATGAGCACACCAATGTGTTACAAAAGGCTGTGAGGGAAAACTGATCTCACATGATGTCTGGGCGGCTGTTTTGTGTATAAGCTGCATCCACCTGAAGGTCAGGACTCAAGTGTTCCAAGGAAAAAGTTTCATTTGTAACTTATTCATGCAGATGATTGAGTATAATTTAAAATATACAGAGCGTGCTGGCAAATTTATCAGTAGCCAAAGAAATTAGTATTAGCAACAGCCCAAAAATAAAGTGTTTGTGGGGGAAAAAAAACAAGTAAATAGCTGCAGTAAGCACATTAGCTCGACTCAGTTGTTGTTCTGCTTCTCCTCTGTGTGTCATGTAGCCATTAGATACTAACTGGACAGGCTCCATAAAAGTGACTGAAAGGTGCTTTGCACCGTGTTTGCTCTGCTGCATGGACCCATATGTGGTAATGGTAACGATCAATAACTGGCTGCTGATTCATCATTCACCCTTAGTCTGTAGTGTCTCTGGTTAAGCTAACTGGCCCCGTTTGACCATTAAATTGTCATGTGTTAGGAGGAACACGATGGTGCTTGGCAACAAATGTTTGGCAGGATGTTTGAAGAATGGTACATGTAGACCATGGTCTGCTGCACACTGAAAACAGTCATTACCACTGACAAGCAGCACCTATCTCGCTCATTAAGTCCTGAGCCTCTGAACTGTAGCTGAAACTCAGCCAAACTTTCCCTTTTAGTTTTTTTTAAGTCACTATCCTGCAGCATGGCTGTGAGTTGCATTAGATTAGCATTATAAAGTCATTTCTCCCTATGAGAAAATTTACCTATCTGCTTATGATGCTGCAGCCTCTCTGCTGCAGCTCCTTAAAGAAATGCAAATCACCCGCCACCTTTCACGCCACACTTTTAGACTGAGATCGTTTTATACTGAAAGAAGGTGGCAGAGTTGTAGCTGTGTTGGTCAAACCTTGAAAATAACTTTATGTGAAATTTCAGTACAGCCAAAGTATGTGTTGTGAACGACTCTCAGCTGCTATCACGCTAGATTTTAGCTTCATATCTGTGAAACTGACTGAATTTTATCCTTTTTTGTGTTTTTCAAAGCTCAGTTAGTCGTGGCGACCATCTTAAATTGGGTAGCCTCACAGACTTTTGGCAAAGGGTAATAAATAAAGCTTTATTTTATTTTTAAAATGAATGATTTTTTCAACCTTCCTCATTTGTAAACACAAGCTCAGTCATGCTTTAAACCACATGTTGCTACGTGTTCACCAGCCGTGTGGATGATCGTATGCAAAGGTTGGTGGTGTTCCCCGACACGTCTGTCACCTCCTCACATGTTTGACTGAGAGCTAAACTTTGAGAGACAAATTATATTTGCCTAGAGATTCGAACAAGGCATGCAGGCACTTGTTTTGCATGTTATTGGTGCAGCCGTTTCCCACACGGTGGTTTGGTTTTATGTTCTCTGATTCACATGCAAACAACAACCTAACACATCGTCAGTGAAGCAAACAGTCACAGGATGACCCTTCCACAGCGTGTTTGACAGCTGATCAAGCTGTCATGTTATTTCTACTGAAGCCCCATTTATTTATTAGTTTGTTTCTCAGAACTATTCGAAACGAGCACCAACAGAGCATCTTTGTTGAAAACTTTAGCGTGGAAGGAGATGGGCAAAATGAATTCCTTCAAAAAAAATGCTAGATTATTGTTTGATGTGTCCACAAATAGCCTTCTTATTCATGTTACTTGCTTTATAATGAATGAAACTTTTAATCCTGTTTCAAAAGCAACTTTTTTAAAGACTGCACACTAAATGCTATTCATGCAGCACCTAGTTTCTCAGTTTCACCAGGAAATCTGCTTCCCAGGCAGCCACTTTCATGTGACCTCCCCTTCCCCGTCTACAAGGAGGGGAAAAAGGATTTGTTTGTCAAGGCCAATGTAGGAATTATGTAAGAAAGAGTGCATTTACACGGGATCACTGGGTTCGTATGTCGCCGCCACAAAGGTAGCATGGTGGAGAGATGGAGGGTGAGGGTCAGGTACGCTCAGAGATAATGGCCGACAGCTGTGAACGGGGATATGAGGAGAGGCAGGCAGGTGGGAGATGGAGGGGCTGAGAGGAGAGGATGTTCATGTGGGAAAGAAGGTTGTTCCCTCACAAGGAGTGAAAAGTAGTCCTCCTGTTGCAGAAGGTTATTGAGTTACAGAGAGAAAAAAGCTTCTGTTCAACTGGAAGGTTTGTTTTAATTACTCACACAGTTCTGGAAATATTTTGCATTTTAGAAGCTGGAATGTTGTGTAAAATGTAAATAAAAACAGAATGCAAATTTGCAAAATCTCACAAATTTGTATTTTATTCACAAAGAAGCAAAGTAAGCATATCACATGTTCAAAGTAAGAAATTAAGCCAAATCAGACACAGCTGGAGGAGCATTTAGTAACTAATTAGGTTAATTGACAACAGGTCAGTCAGAGGACTGGGCATTTCAGAGGCTGAATCTAAAGAAGTAAAGATGGGCAGAGGTTCACCAGGCTGAGACAAACTGCATCTAAAAACAGTGGAACAATTTCAGAACAATGTCCTCTGGGAAAACTTTAACTATCTCATCATTTATAATTCATAATATCATTAAAAAATCTGAAGAAACTTTTTCAAATTTGGGGTTGTAGCATCACTCCTGTAAAACTGAAGTCCATCTTGTTCTGAATATGAGGAAATCTTACTGACTGTCAAAACTGAGAACTGCTGCAAGAAAACTGTGCTAACCTCTGAGAAATCATACAACCAACTCATAATTCAATATAAATGCAATAAAACTGAAACTGACTGCGTTCAAGCCGATCAAGCCGTAACATTAAACAGTGAATTGCTGCCCTGATACCCTTGACTCCCTCCGTCAATCCGGCCGTGTAAAATCCAATCATTTTATGTTGTATAATTGAGATCATATGGAATCATAACGGCTCTATCTGCCGCAGACCGGGGTAAACATACACGCTGCGTGTTTGGAGCGGAGATCAGAGCGCCAAGAGGTCACTCACTGTTTAACTCCACGAACATGAAAAACAAGATGTGATCCAGTCTGTCAAGTCAGCTTTCACTCCCTGTAACACCTAGTTTACATTGACTCACCCTTTCAGGGCTAAATATGGCCTCATTATTAAGGCCTAGGAGTCTCCACCTCACCTTTTGTTCAGGTGTTCATCACAATAAACCCATGACAGCAGCATTTAACTCTTTCTTTCAGCTGCTGACTAAGACCAAAGGGCGATCATGTTTATGGCCACGTCTTTGTGTGTCTATTAGCAAAATACCTCATGAATTACTGAACGGATTTCACTAAAACCTTTAGAAAGTAATCATTTAAAACTGAATTCATTTGGACTCAACCCCATTCAAGATGGACTCCACAGCCAACTGGCTTTAGAAACTGTAAAAATGGCTACAACTCAGCCAGTTTCACAGATACTGAGCTAAAATCTGGTGTGGTGTTAGCTGAGCATCATCCTCAAAAGAGCACAAAAAGCTCTGAGATTACCTGAAGAAATTAATCTTGTTTATCTTTTAGCAAAATATCTCAGGAACCACTGGAAGGATTTCAATGAAACTCTCAGAAAGTAATAATTGGCTGAACACCTAGAACTGATTGACGTTTGGAGTCGACCCAGTTGCAGCTGGCCACCACACAAATAAAAGCTCTAACTCAGTGAATTTCACAGAAATTAAGCTGAAATTTGGTGTGGTAGTAGCTGACAGTTACTCACAACAGATATGCCAGCTGCTGACAGATTGTGTGAGATCATGTGATATATTACTATAACTCCATTCCTCAGCATAAAATGGTCGTAGTTTAAAACCCTGGCGTGAAAGGTGGCGTTTTATCCCTGCAAGCCAAAGTATCAACATTTGCAGACAGTAGCTGTATATTTCTATATACCAGGGTACAAAAAAAGAGTAATAACTAAATTACGTGTGAAGGTGGCCGACTCCTCGACCAGAATATCACCATTTATCCAACTGAAAACAAATCCCTTACTATTTTGTGGCCGGTGTGAGGTTAGTCTCCTCAAACACTTTCAATTCCTCCCTCGCGGATAGGTTTCCATATTACCAGCTTTTAATTATTCATGCATGCCCGCTTGGCGCCTGACTCGGAAAATAAACCAAACCCTTTGGACTACTGATACAGAATAACACGGTGACCCCGCTGCTGAACCCTGCTGCATTGTTCGTTTGTCTCCTGCTGCTGCTAAGAAAGAAACTGGAGCCCAGGTGGAGATTATTTCTTCATGTGTAAAAGCTGCTCTCTCGCACAGCACACGTCTACAAACAGCCATCAGGGTGTGTGCAGAGCTTGAAGAGCTCGGCATAGTCCCTTTTGTAATGTGCAAAATGATATCTCTGCAGTGCAACCATCTCTATTACAGGGGGGGGGGAAGAGATTGTCTTACCCTCCGGATTTGCTTCAAAGAACACAACAAATGAGCTCGGAGCTGCTTGCTATGGAAATGTAAAGCTTATCTGCAAGAGGAGAAATGTCAACTAAGCTAAAAGACAGGTAGGAAATATCATTTAGGTGGTTTTAAAACTGTGAGATTAATAGAGATGAACTAAAATCAAACCTGCTTTCTATTTTCCTGAGAGTAGCTGTTTATTGACTCGTACGGCTCTGCATCAGTCCTTCCCGTCTCCTTTTAGTTTCTTCCCAGATTATAGATTCACATCTAAAGCTTATCGGATATTTATGATTTTTTTTTTTTTAATCATAGGAAGTAAAAATTTTAAAGACATTTTTAACTTTGGGCCATAAGACTCCTTATGAAACTCCTGTAATTCTTGAAATGCATTTATGCAAATTTCCATTTATATTTTTTTAAATAACCTGTATGCATTATTGTTTAGTGACCAATCGAGTTTTTTTTTTTTTTAACCAAATTTAAAGTAGTTTTCAGGACATTTTATTCACAAGGTCATGCAGCCCGAAATGACACCACGGAGCCTTCATCATTCCTTTTTCTGCCCTGCAATTAGTTTATTTTATCACTCAAGTTTGAAATATTCAAACAAACCTCCTAAATACAGTTAATTAGTCGTTTATTTTTACCTATCCATTTAACAAATCTTCAAAACATATACAGTAGATATGGTCTTGACAAAAATAAACAGAAGCTTGTGTCAGTTCTTTTATTTTTGCATCGTGTGCAAGCCCTTTGAGGAGTTCTGTATGTCCTGATGATGTGGACGCTTGAAAACTCAGGAAGCACTCTGGATTGTTGCAGAAGGTGGAGGGACGACGGACAAGCACACTGCTGGGTAAAGAAAAATATAGATTACATTCATGAGACATCATCAACGCTGTGAAACTGTTTTAAACGCTGCGCCGTAAAAAGCCCAACTGAAATAGTTGTGTAAAAAATGTAAATAAAAACATCACAAACTCATATTTTATTCACAATGGAACTTGGACAATCTTTTTGTAAAAAAAAAAGGTAACCTTGAATGTTATGGCAGGAACACATATCAAAGTTGTTCCAGGGCAACAAAAGGCTGTAAAAGTAAGCGGGACAAATCAGAAACAGCTGGAGGAGCATTTTACAACTAATTAGGTTAATTGGCAGCAGGTCAGTCAGAGGACTGGGGGTAAAAAGAGAATTTAGAGGCTGAATCTGTCAGAAGTAAAGATGAGCAGAGGTTCACCAGGCTGAGAGGAACTGGGTCTAAAAATAGTTGACGAAGGCTGAATATTCCATCATCTCCAGTTCATCATATCATTGAAAGATTTCAAGAATCTGGAGAAACAAATGCTGATTAAAGCTCTATCAGGCAAAGAAGAAGCCAGCTGTGAACAGATGTGTCTCCTCTGGATCAAAGAGGAGAACTGTTCTGATCCAGCCTGCCTCTCTGATGGTATGGGGGTGCATTAGTGCCTCTGGAAAGGATCTACAGGTTTTAGAGCAACATCTGCTCCCATCCAGGACTGTTGCACAGCCAGAATGGGACAATATTCCCTGTAAAACCTCCAGCAGCTGCTCTCCTCAGGTCCAGATGTTTACAGACTGATGGTAGAAGAAGAGATGCTGCACAGAGAGAAACATCTGGAACAACTTTTCTGAGATGCGTCGCTGCCATCGCATTCAAAATTACCATATTGTCTCCAAAAATAGGTTTCAACACATGATGTGTTTACTATGTTCTATTGTGAAGAAAATATGAATTCATGAGATTTGCATAAACTGCATTCAGCTTTTATTTACATTTTACACATCTCAACTTTTCAGAATTAAGGTTGTGAAAATAAGTAAAAGTATTTCAAACATTTATAATCATGCAACAAGTGGGCAACAAAAAATGTCTACTGAAGCCTAAACTTTTAAATGCTTTGACACGCCCTTCAAAAAAACAGAGAAATAAATAAAACATAAAGAGAACAACAATATTTGACGTGTAATTACAACAGAAAACAATTTTCCATTTATTTACCTGCCAGTGTAAACACAGACACATCAATCACGCGCCCGGGGCGGCTGGTAATACTGCTGAGTGGGTCTGGAGCGCCGTGGCTGACCGTCACCCCCACGGCGAAACTCAAGGGAACTGTCGTAGTAACCATCATCTTCCTCCTGTTGGATGTAATCATGGTGATCAAATTAGATGTCATTTATATTTGATCAACTTTCTGTTCAATTACGGACACGCCAGCATTCTGATCTCCATGATGAATGAAAGATGGATTAGTCTACAGTTCTGTCTGGTTACCATCATATCAGCAGGAACAGGTCTGATGTTATGCAGAAGAACCTCTTCACAGTTTCCATAATCACTAAAAACAACCACAGCTGTAGAGCCAGATGGGTGCACAGCGTCTATCCTGGCATGGTAGAACTTCATGCAGCCGAAGAGAAACAAAAGAAAAAGTTTTAATACAATAAAATCAAATCAAATCAGAGACACAGTTAATTAGACGACCCAGGAACGTCCCCCAACAACACACCTTGTTGTCCTCCCAGTACAGAGCCAGGCACTGGTCTCCAGGTTTCCAGGCGTGTTCGCTGACATGACCTCTCTCTGGTCCTCGAGGACCTGGACCTTTGCCTTGCCCGGGCCTCTTTTTATATCCCGGGTTGTTAGAGTTGTTCTTCTTGGGCTGCTGCTCCCGGTACGGTGGACAGGAGAAGTTTGTAGGCTTGATTGGACCTGTCCTTTTATATTCCACCTCTCCATTTTGGAAATGAGAAGGATCCCCTGTCATAATCCGAGAGCCTTGTGGTAGTCCCACGTCTTGGGGAGTCCCTGAGCTTCCCCCCCGCTGGGTAAAGTTTGATGGCCCATCGTCCTTCTGTCGATCGAAGTGATCCGAGTTCGGCTGCTCGGCCTTCCCCTTCCTCCTGCCGTTGTTGGCGTCTTCGTTTCTGTCTGTACGTCTATAAGTTCCTCTTCCGTCGGCTTCACTTCCTGCAGAATTACTCAGTTTAGACATGGGTGCGTTATCTTTTGGCCCCCTCCTGAAAGACGGTCCAGACATATTTCCACCACTGTTTCCATTTCGGGACCGTTGGTGGTAAGATCCACTAAATTCAACCTGCTGTTGAGATTCTTTTGAATGTGTGAGAGAAGTCATTAAGAAAGAGGGATCGATGTGCTCATCTTTGATTTCTCTGCGGTCGTTTTGCACTCGGTCTGGCCCTCCTCGTGGCCATTTCTCCTGGCCCTTCCATTGCTGCGTGTGAACAGCCGTATGGGAGGTTGTACAGTTAGAGGCTGGCTCCTGGCCAGGTTTGGGGAAATCAGCATCCCTGTGAAAGCGAGGTGGTCTGTCAGTCCTTTGTTGCCTGTGGTCATTGTGTGAGAACTTGGTCTGATATGTGTCTTTGGTGTGATAGTTTGAGTTGAAGACGTTTCCTTTGTTCTCATGGTGTCTCTGTGGTGGCTGACTCCTGGACTCTGAGAAAACAAACCAGAGAAGGATGTGTCATTAAATACTGTAGGGAAAAATGAAAAGTGAGATGTAGGCCAGGTCACCCACCATCAATGGAGAGAACTCCCATTTTGGACTCAAGAAAGTCGAATAGAGTGCTCGGTCCAGATGGTCGTCCTCCTGCTCCGTCCTCATCGTCCTCGTTTCTGGACCGGCCTCGTCCCTTTCCTCTGGCTGCAGAGAACACCAAAATAAGATTATACAACCAAACTGAGAGAAGCTTAACACTGAAGATACTCGAGTACATGGAAATAAATATAATCTAATAGGACATAAATGATACGAGTTTTAATGATGAAAATAAAAATGTAACAAGGATTTTAAATTAACAGGCTTCTGCAGAACCACAACTTTAAGAACTGATGTTCACCACTGGGTTTCACTTTTCTCATTAAATCTTTTGACTGAAAAACAACTTTTCTGTCCCTTAAGTAAATAAAATCACCTAAACTTACCATTAAATGACCTCCTACTCCTTCTATTCACAAACCTCTCACACAGACATGACATATTAACTAATTTTCTTTGGTAAATGTATTCAAGTGTGATACATTGGTACCATTTTGTTCTTAATCTTCTTTTTGAACATCTGATGATGTTTTAGATGGCTCATCTGAGCACACCTTGGTCACATTTTAATTACAGTATGTTAGAGAATCTCTCTAAAATTAGATTTATGTATAAAGCAACAATAAAAACAAAAAAAACCTCCTGTTCACAGCTGCAAGTAGCTCAGTGTGATTAATCAAGTTTCAAGTTACTGCACTGAAACATACACAAATACTGCAAGTATTCAACTTATATAGTCAACTAAAATGTGCTTGAGGGTAAAAAGTCAGTGGTACAGACTAGAGTGCACACAGTTCTTGATAAATGGACTAAAACCAGCAACACAACCATTGTGGACCTTTAATTAGGCTGACGGTGATTTTCAGTCCATTTCAGGGACTTCCACATCGTTACCCAACCTTTTCTTTAACTCTGCCAACTTTGTAGATGCGTGAAGGATGGTGCGACAGTACATTATTCCTGTGTGTGTGTATGAACCTCTAGCTTGTGGCTTGTTAGATTCAGCTAACACTGAGCCAGGTCTGCTGCCAGAAGATCCTGTCAGTAGGCTGTTTAGCGCCACTTCAAGGTTGTTATTATTATCCATCAGAGCTTGTCGAGCAGCCTCCCTGTTAAAGCCCATCTCCATGATGTCTCTCAGAGCACGTTCGTCCACCTAGCAGCCGAAAGAAAAGGAAGAAGAAAAAGGAACTGTATATATTACACAGGGAAGGTGTAAACGTACCGGAAAAGAAGAAATTTCACCTGCATGTAATGGAAATAATAATAATAAGGTGATTCAAGAAACATGTTAAGGCTCAGAGGCAGAGTGGGTGAACAGTGGAAAAAGAAAACCACCACAAGATGCCCCGTTCTAGTTTGTTTTCTGTGATTTAAGCTTTCAAACCATCTTTAACATGTTCTTAAACCAATCTCAGTGGCATCCAACTAACTCCTATTTACATGTTAAGTGCCAAGAGGCGTAATTTCAACTAGAAACTGCAAGGGCTCAACACCAAGCAAGACAAATTGACCGCCACTTGATTGGAAAATTTGACCAGGCCTCCAGTTCATTTCCATTCCTTCAATATTACAATCAATGCTCCACCAAGCCTCTGAACCATGAAATAGGACTTCAGTTTAGACCAAAGAAACCAAAGAAGAAACACAAAACAAGTCCTAGTTTAAAAACTAGTTTGTAACTGTGAATATACATGCAAATTAATTTGATAATATGTTATCTTAAAACCTGTTTTTAAGGTGTAAATGAGATTTGGCCTCTCACCAGCTCTCTGTAGTTTCCATCTTGTCTGCTTTCTGTTCTTTCAGGCTTGTCTTCTCGTCTCCTCTGCTGGTACGAGTCTTTGCCTCGAGAAAAGGAAGCAGCATTGGATAAATTACTTCCTGCATTTCCTCCACCACCAAATGTGCGCGGGCCCTGAAGAGGGAGAGAAAAGAACAACAATAAAACAGCAGGGGTGGACCAAAAAACCCATTATCAATCAAGAAATTAGGGTTTGTAGATGATGCAATTATGATTTTTAATTTGAAGAGTGACTCAAATGTCAAAGGCAATTTAGGTTAAAAAGAACGCCAATAAGCAGCACAATTTTTAATGAAGGCTAAATTAAGTAGCTTGTTCAAAAATTGCAATCAATAAGAAAAGCTGTTAATTTTGTAAACATGGCAAAAAACAATGGTTCTGAAAATCAAATGTTTAACAACGGGAGTCAAATGGAAAAGGGGAAACCATCTGTTAGATATGGATATTTTTACAACTGGTTGATCAGGACAAAAATAACAGTGTTTACATACAAAACATTGACTTTTTACGCACCTCTTTGGTCTTGGCCACTTCAGCAATAGCTGCTGTTCGCTGCTTTTCAAACTCATCGTTCCCGTCGGTGCTTTTGACAACATTTTGAGATTGGAGAGTCTTCCTCTGGTCTAGGTCTCGGCTGTCCACATCATCGATCCTCGCACACTTCTACAGGGAGGGGAAGAACAGATCCTGCTCAGATAGGAAGTTTTTCAGGCAGTGAATGCAACATTTCAGATTTTTTTTTGTGAATTTTTACTGGAAATGTAACAGATTAATCTACAGATTGAAGTAATAATAATAATAATAACAATAGACTGTAAATGTGGCAAAGAATTTTTTATCTTAAGATGTAGACTTTAAGGGTAAACCGAATATCAGGTGAGACCATCCACCAGTTTTCCTACTCCTGGGGAGTTAGTATTTTCTAATCTGACATAATATATGCAAAACCAATGATCTGACAATGTAATACCAATCAGCTGTAATATTATGATCGATGACAGGATCTTAGGCAGCCCAGTCCATAAAAACCTGAAAGATGGATCAACTCAGAACTAGAAAAATGGTCCCAACATTTTGGCTGATATGTATATTGTATGCTGGAGAGCAATAATTGTCCTTGAAAACTAATTTATCTTATAAAAACCAAATGCTTTTTTACCTTTGATTTTAGTTAATACTAATCTGACACACCATTTACATCCCGTGATGTTTGAAGGGCAACAAAGCAGAATTTAATATCAGCCAACTATTTTAAAGATTAATGAAGACCCACTTGTTCAAAAAGATTAAAGAAGAGAGCCAGACTTGACCTTAGCTCATTTAAAAAGTTGAAATTTTATTTCTGAAACACACATATTCTAGAAAATATTACATCTGTTGGTTATTTTACATTTTTTTTCCTAGTTTGTATCAAATCCAATCACCAACTCTGAGTACACTGTGCCTTGGTACAAACAGCATTTTCTCTCACCTGACCAAATGGCACAAAAGGTGGAGGTCCACCTTCTGCTCCAATGTTACTCCTGCTGTGTTTGGCCAGACTCTGCAGGTTGGAGGACAAAAGAAACTCATCTTAAAATCTGAGATAAACAGTCCTTGAAAACCCAGACTAATTACAGTCTGTCAGTGGCCTTCATTACAAACTGAAAAAAGAAAAGATTTTTATTTTTATTTTCTTAGCCATCATTAAAATATTGACCCTCACCCTCTGTAGAGCCCATTTCTCCACCATGTGATCGACTTCTCCTCCAAGGACACAGATATTTGAGTCATCAAGCAGCAAGAAACCATTTTTAACCTGGATCGTACCAAGAAGCTTGACTTTTGTTCCAGGAGGTGTATTAAGACTGAAAAACAAAAAACACAGGAACCAAATACAATCAATATATTTATCTTTTCATTTTGCTGCTCACATTTTAAGGGTTTAACACTTCATAAATGCAGATACCAAGCCTTGCACCCTATTGCCTTATCCATAGCACTCTCTAAATGACATGGAGCAGTGCCAGCAGATGGGTGGCAAAGCTATTAATAATCCCAGCTGCTCACCCACCCTCATGGTAAATTAAAAGCGCCTCTATCTCATCAGGCCTGATAAGGCCTCTGCCTCTCTCATTAGGAAAGCGCAGGGACTTAGAGGGATTTCCAGCTACTGATGCTGGAAGCCAAAGTAACAATTAGGGATTTCACTCCAAACCTCTGGGATGGATGGCGTTCTCGTGATGCCGGCAACCCAGCAAAGAGGAACAAGCTATCCTTGATTCAATCGCACACAAACACGCTATTCAGCCTCAATAGCTGCTACTTAATGCTTAATTGTCCTCTCTTTATATCACTGTCTTACACAGTGAACAGTTCTGTAATCCGTCTCGTCCTTCTTTGCCACCCACTCACGCTAAAGCGGACACTTTCATCAGAAACATTAACTACTGCTGCCAGTGTGTGTGTGTGTGTGTGTGTGTGTGTGTGCGCCGCTCATAAAGAGGGGATTTGTTCTGTTCTTTACTCTCTTCCCATCAGGAAGTCAAGGCCCACATTCTGGCCACTCCACCTGTACAGACTGGCTGGTCACCATGGCAGCAATCACCAAGGCCACCGTTGCTCGGATGGAGATGTAATTAAGGCTGTGAGTTGTTAAATCAGCTGCCACCACGTGGAAATTGCAGATAAAGGCAAAATTCAGGCATGTGGCGGGGTGAGAGTGTCGACGGGGAGGCTAAAGAGGAGCGCATGCTCAGAATTTTACATATTAGCCTTAAATAAACGAGGATGTCGGCATTTAGGCAGAAAAAGAAACGCTGTTGCTGCATGTTTTTATTCTAAAAACAACTAATACTGTTTCTTATCTGCATTATTCTTTGTTTGCTTGTTTAAAACACATGATTTTACATGAGTGCTATCATGTAAATATGCAGCTAATATTAATCTGCCATCACTGATGGTGTAAAAAAAATACACAGCATAAGAGAAAACATAGGCTATCAATGCTAATGATAAACTTACAATAAAAATATGACTAAAACAACCCTCATAACAGAAATACTAGTCATTTTTACATTTCTAAACAATTCCAATGAGGTGCATCTGTTTATTTTCACTGAAATAAAACCACACCTGATCTTGGACAGATGTTTAACCTCTAATCCGACACAGGTGGTGTGGCCATCTGTCATTTGTAGGCGCAGCATCCGCGGTGCACCCTGGGACTCCTCGTGGTCTTTCGGAGCTGAAATGTTTCTCACCTTCTGCACCTGGAGGACACATGGACCCTCCAACTGTCCGCGAGCAAAAAGACAAACAAAGACAATCAGCCTGAGAGGAAAATCAGCAGATTATCCTGGATGGCTGCTACAAATAGGTGCAAGCAAAACGCTTCAGGAGTTACAATAAAATGTGTGAGCAGAGCAAATTATTTTCAAAGCTTGAAAATATGAAATAACATTTTCCCTTCAAAGTGATAATGAAAGTACAGTTTTATTTATTCCATTTAGAGATACAGTAGCTACTTTGAGAAGGGTACAAGTTCAAATTGAATGTTTTAATATTAAGAATGTTTTCTCTCCAGTGGCTTGACTTCAGTTTCCCAGGATCAAAATAACATGTTGATTTTTATTTGTCAGTGTGTCATCACCACCTAGTGGCAATCCTGGGAACTGCAAGCACTCAAAACTAAACAAGAAGCTGGAAGACATCAGCATTTTTAGGTGAACACAGGGATTTCTGTTTCTCTTACCTTCTCAGTCCTTCCACTATTAATATCAGACGGTAGAAATTTTCTCCCAAGAGGCCGAAGATCACTCTGCAAAGAAAAATACTGCATTCTTAAAAAGACCAAATATGTCACTTATACTAAAATAAAAGAACATTATGATGTTTGATAACTGATTCTGATTAGGATCTGTTGTCACTGGTTAAACTCCTGTAGCTGCAAAGATTGATCCTCACTGAGGACACATTTTGGTTTAATAACATGGAAAAAAACAATAATTTAAAGACAAGGATTTGTATGATTTACAGCAAAAACTTAGTATCAGAGGCCTTAATTACTATCTTATTTGTATAAGTAGAACATAAATTGGCCAATTTATTTGTTAATAATAGTTATTAATTCAAGATTATTTCATGATAGTGGTAACCTATATCCTGTCTGTGTACTTAGAGGCAAATTTAAATTGTTATGAAATTAAAACTAAGCAATCAAGTAATATGGTTTAATTTTGAAATGCTTGTTTCTGTGCCTGAATGATCCTGGGAGCTATGCCTTAGTGGCAGACCAGACAAAGAGTGGTTCAAATAGACTTACAGATCTAAGACAGCAAGGGACTAAATGTCCCCTGCTGGGACGTGGATTACTGGCCTGAGGAAGGGACTCGCCGGCGAGTGCCTGGCGATCGAGCCTCTACCCATAGGGCCCGGTCGGGCTCAACCCGAATGAGCTACATTGGCTCGCCTTCCTGTGGGCCCACCACCTGCAGAAGGGGTCATAGTGATCTGGGCAGCAGGCGAAGCCGGGGGCCTTGGTGCTCTGACCCTAGCTTACCAAAGCTGGCTCCTGGGACATGAAATGTCAACTCTCTGGTGGGAAAGGAGCCTGAACTTGTGCGTGAGGTTGAGAGGGACCGACTAAATATAGTCAGACTTACCTCGACGCACAGTTTGGGTTCTGGAACCAATCTCCTTGAGAGGGGCTGGACCTTATTCCACTCTGGAGTTACCCATGGTGAGAGGTGACGGGCTAGCATGGGGCTACTTATAACACCTGTGTGTGGGAGTTTTCCCCGGTGGATGAGAGGATAGCTTCCCTGTGCCTTCAGGTGGGGGGCCTCAGGATTCTGTCTCTGCTGTTTGCAGATGTTGTGGTCCTGTTAGCGTCATCACGCTGTGATCTCCAGCTCTCACTGGAATGATTTGCTGCAGAGTGTGAAGCAGCTGGGATGAGGCCACGGTCCTCAGTTGGAAAAGGGTGGACTGCTCTCTTCAGGTTGGGAATGAGGTGCTGCCTCAGGTGGAGGCACCGCTGTGGTGAAGAGGGAGCTGAGCTGCAAGGCAAAACTCAGTCCTATCCTCACCTAGGGTCATGAACTTTGGATAGTGACTGAAGAAATGAGACTGCAGATACAGGCGGTTAAAATTATTTTTATCCGCAGGGCAGTTAGGCTCTCCCTTAGAGATGGGGTGGTTCGGGCATCTGGTAAGGATGCCTAGGGAGACCCAGGACATGCTGGAGAGACTCTCAGCTGGCCTGGGAACACCTTGGAATCCTCCTGGAAGACCTGGAAAAAGATGCCGGAGCTTCCCTGCTCAAGCTGCTGCTCTAAAGACAAGATTAAGAGTTCTGATGCTAATCTTTCATCTCTATAAAAAGGACCTTATTTTCACTGAAGCAGACAATACAGTTCAGTACGATTTCTCTAAACTCACTAATAATAATTCTGGTTATTAATTAGAAGAACAGCAATAGGTTGACTGTTACGCTTTACATTTTTTCAAAAAGATTTTCACATTTCACAGCACTGTAAGTTCTGCCTCAAAGTCAAAACAAGCTGATTGAACCAGGCGCGCTGTGATGCATTCAAGTGCAACCGTAGATCCTTTGGCATCACTCGAGGCCAAACTGTAAAGGTCGAGGCTTTGGTGATGAATGCAGCCACTGTGTTGTGTACTCATCTGATACTACAGATCAGATGAGATGGTTTTGGGGTTTTTTTGTACTTGGGGGGTAAAAACTTCTGATCCTATCATTGTTATCTGTGCATTCTTGTGTTTTTATGAGTTGTAAATATGCTGCTTTTTGAATGTGCAGTGTTGTCATTTGAAAATCATGATCAAATCAGTTTTTATTTGTATAGCACTTCTCATGCAGAGGTAATCCAAAGTGCTTCACAGAGACAAGAAAAAAAAGAGAATACATACAATTAAAGTGGACAAAAAGAAAACAATCAGTGGTAAAAAAATTTAAAGTTGGCTAAAATCTAAGAACAGAAAACCATATGGAATCAAATAAGAGACAACTTGAAAAGATAAGTTTAGGATTTGTGTTAAAAGCAGAGAGGGTGGCAGATTCACAGACCCAGACTGGGACTGAAGCCTGAGAACTAAAGGCTCTGCCTCCAAATCTGGACTTACTGATCCTCAGGAGAGCAAGTTTTTTATTCTGGGAGTGTAGAGACTGGGACTAGGGATGTGGACTGATGAGGTGGTGGATTTATGGCAGAGCTGGATCATTAAGAACTTTGTAAATCAATAGTTAAATTATGAAATAACCCTAAATCTAACAGGGAGCCAATATAGTGAGGCTAACACATGAGAGATGGGATCTTGTCTTGTGGAACTAGTTAAAACTCTGCAGAAGTGTTTAGAACCAGCTGTAAGGGTTTCAGTAAGTTTCATGGCACCAGCTTACAGTAGTCCAGTCAGGATGAGACAAAGGCCCAAACCAGTTTCTCTGGATCGCTGTGAGACTGAATCTTTCATATTTTTGCGACATTACAGAGTTGAAAGAGAGCTGACTGTGAACTTGATTAATAGGTAAATTAAATGACAAATCTTTGACAGAAAAGAAACCAAATGGCTACATCATCTTGTCACTTCATATTATGAAAACTGACAGAGATATGGTCTCGCGTTTAATTAGAATATCATGGTTTGAGGTTGGAAAAAGAACAGCTGGTCAAGGAGACAACAGAAAGGTAATACAGCTGGATTTGTCAATAACAGTACATATTGAGTCCTAAATTAAAATTTACCCTGTACTTTTATCGTTCCTCAAAAACGTTAATTCTGGTTGAATTTTAGTACTTTTTACATTCATTTTCTTGACAGCTGACAGCCTTAACCTGCTGCTCACTACCGCAGAGATTCTAAACAGACTGTTGTCTCACGCTGACAAAATGACAAAGGTTGCACGTTTAGTACTTACATCGAGTGCGATACGAATAATGTCAGCGTGTGTCACAGTCTCTGCAGATCCTTTCAGTTCTGCGATGCCTTCATCACTGAGGTACCTGTCAGATCAGAAACAAGGTGAAGATGAGAGACGACGAAGCCGAGTGAGGTTTCAGCTTTGTTAAAAAAACATTCAAAATCCCAGTTTAAGGAGCTTTTATTGAAAATTATTGACTTGACACGTAACTTTTTACTTGCTAAAATAAAAGACATACATTATGGGCTGTTTATGTAAATGAAAGAACTATGTAGGATTAGGGATTAAAGATCCATAGTTGAACTAAATCAGATAATGTCCCAAACTTTTAATCCAACAAATACTTAAATACAAATACCAGTCCTGCACAAATATCTGAGATATACATACATTAAGATCTAAGTCAAAATCCAGCTGAACTATTAAAAAAAAAGTTCTGGTAAGGCCACTAAGACTGATGTATTATTTTGGATGAGATTTTAAGATTTATAGAAATTAAAGTGAGTTAAACATAGTTAAGTAAGTGATACTGATTACATTATGGTGTTTGTGAATCTTTACTGATGTGTTGAAATCGTCATCGAACTCGATTTCGTGACACTTCTGCAGAATGTAAACGTGTTTTTGACCAACTCAGGAGCATAACAAAAAATAATACACAAATATAAGAGAAAAACATAATTCATCATATGACTACTCCAAGTGGTTTATATAAATCAGAATGTTTTCAAGATCATATATTTTAATTTTTAGCTTGCACTGTATTTAATTATTGTGCTTTTTTATATCTGTATTGTTTTATTTGCATATTTTTGGGTCTACATGAGTACATCTGTTGTTCTTTTTTAATGTACTTCTAAATCAATTTGACTTGACTGCACAGCAAAACGTTCAGCCACTTCAAAGTCCAGATTTGGAAGATCACTTAATGTTTTCCAGAAAGTTGGCTGTAATGCCTGTAATGATCCCGCATGTTGTAAACACATTTCTGCCGTTAGACGCGTCTGTCTGCCTTCTGATGCTAAGTCTGGGTTAGCTTAGCTAGCTGACGGCTCTCACATGTAAACGGTTTAAGATTAGCTTTCAGAAACCGAATTACGTCGCCACAGGCAGCACAAGGGTGTCCTTGTGTAATTTTGATGCTATAATTTGCTTCCATAACTTTACCGTGCAAGCTAATTGTTTTATTCGCCACCTAACTGGCACCTTAAGACAGCTAGCAGGGTTAAGATTAAGCTATCGTGCTACCTACCAGCCCTCTTTCACCAGGGAATCTGTCAAATCGGTCATTTTTGTCCAAATTTCAGATGTGTAAATAAAGACAACAGCAGATTTATAGTGGGGGTCACTTCAATAACAATTATCTGACGCTGTAATACATATTATTATCCTCCTAACAAAGCTCGTTAAAAAGAGCACTGGAGAAGCCAGCCGTATTACGTCACCAACCGAGACGCGTTTGTACAAGTACGGAGAGCCGAGAGGCTCCAAAGGTTTTGTTTTTTTTTTTTCTCGAAGAGAAATGCATTTTTACATGAAGTCATAAATGCAAACACTACTAGTACTACTACTGGTATTACTACTACTTATGATAATAACAACAATAATAATAATAACAACTAAAAAATAATAATTTTCTGTGAATACTAAAATTAATCCATTAACAACAAATTGTTTTTTCTGGGAAATGCTGAGTACTAAATGACTGTTTATAACTAGTGTTTTTGTTTTGTTGTTGTTTGTTTGTTTGTTTGCTATCTTTTCCCTCTTTTTAGCTTTTAGTTAGTCTTTTGCTCCATTTAAGCTATCATTTTCATATAGTTAGCTAACCTTTCGCAAATTTGCTTGCATTTAGCTTTTTTTAGCTTTTGACTAAGATTTTAATGCATGTGGCTTTTAGCTAGAATTTTGCATGTTTTACCTTTTAGCTATTGTTTTGGTCCTTTTAGCTTCTAGTTAGTTCCTTTAACAAGTCTGTTTCAGCTTCTTTAACAAATTCATTCAGCACTCAACATTTACACTGTATTTATTTATTTATTTATTTTACAGAAAATGCAATTCTCTAGTTACCAAATTAATTTTAACTTAAAAAGATTAGAATTTGTTAAAACTTGAATAAATATGGTTTTCAAATCTAGTAATAAAGTGACGAAAATTTGAATGTTGCCAAGAATTTACTTTTTTTAATCATCATTTTTAATCTTTTTCAGAATGTAAATGCATTTTCATTATATATAAGATAACTATGAAACCCTAAACCTCTAAATGCAGTCATAGTTTCGTCATGAGTTAAACTGTTCAACTAAATCCACATGATGGCAGTAAACGCACACTGAATTGTTCAAAAACTGCCTCCAAAGCTGCTCTCATTCTGAATCCCTGAGCAGGAAACATGCAGGTAATGAAGCTTCATGGTGAACATAATGTTTTCTGAATTAGGTCACAGTCTTTATGTTTTTATTCTGAAACTCACATTTCAAAACCCAATAACTCTTTAATGCAAATCATATTTTTTGCATCAACTTGAGAATTTGACAAAAGCCTTCACTGTCATATACATATTACAGCCACTGATGCAAGACATAATGTTACATAAAATTAGAAAACATCAACTCAATCCAAAGTAATTCTTCAGTAATGTTTCTGGAGAATGATAAAGAATCTAAAGTCTGTTGTTGTTGAACCGACTTGTTCAGTGGCAGACACGCTCATGTCAATAAAGCTCAAATACTTGTGTTAGAAAGAAAAGATCTTAAACTCATTAAGATGGATTTTCTGTGTGTGGAATGTTTTTTTAAAAAGCCCAAATCAATGCCATAATTGCAAAAAAATAAATAAAATTTAGATTATTTGGGTTTTGAGGTTTTTGAAAGTATAACCTTCTGGCAACTCTCTAACTGATTTAGACGACTCGATCATTATGTGAGAAAATTAATAGACACAATGCCACAGGGCTTGTGTTTGGCCAGATGAAGAGCGTTAACATACTGCTGGCAGTCATGTAAATGGCCTTCATGGTATTTTATATATAAAAAAAAAACAGGTCTTTGAAGATAAAACATTTTTGAGAAGCTGAATTCAAAGTAAGTCAAATTTGAAGTCAAGCCAAAGGGTTCATTCAGTTGAAACATTAGACTCCATGTTAATCCTTGAAAGAAAAAGAAAAAATACATAGTCAATATATTTGAAGAAAACCCAGAAGCAGCATTGCTTGCATAAAAACCTTTCAGAATGCCATCTGAACTGTGAGTGATAATTTGCCCCAGCACTTTGACTTTTTGCAGAATGACAAAGTAATAATGGGAACATAATTACACTGAATCACAACTCCCCTTCTCAAAGATGGATGCTTGAAATACAACAGCTGAGCAAATTATGCAAGAAAAGAGACAAATAAAATCATATAACCTTTTGTTCTTTTTTTCTTTTAGACTGGTGGCAAAGATGTTTGTTTATAAAAACACACAGCCAAACTGTTGCTAAACTTGCATATGTAATCAGATCTTCTGCTTATTTGTTTATTTATTTTATTTTATTTGACCTTGATTTTACCATGTAAAATGTTTGAGAACCAGTTCTCATTTGCAAACACAAGGTGATATGACCTGTTTGTAAACAGGTCATGCTTACAAACACAACCTGAACAAGAATTTGTAATTTGTAAGAATTTGTAATGTAGATCTATGTTATATGGGATTCATAGAATCCAAATTCAAAAGTGTCATTTAACCCTCATTTTGTGTTCTTTCCCTTCTAACAACCTTTGTGTTCCTGTCAAAAATGACCACCTCAGTATATCTAATTATAAATTCATTTTAATGCATATATCATCACATAATGCTATGAATGTGATCGTTTTAGGATCAGTTCATAGATCTGTTCTTTTAACATGTTTATCATCTTTTTTTCTAAAAAAAAAAGCAGGTCCTCTGCTTGTTTTTGATGGCTGGTAGACCTCACTGATCTAAGCTCTTACATTGTTTTTGAGTAAACAAAATATAAATAAAAAATGGATTGTCTTGACTACAAATTTACAGATGAAACATGTTTTTCTATTCATCACAGATTACTGCAGCATGTGTCAAAGTGTACAAAGACATTTGTTTTTAAATCTATTTGAAATTTTAATGGTGGCTCAAAAGAATGTGTTTGCGTTCTGGGAAAAACTGATCAGTATGATTTCATTAGTGAAAAACGGACATAGTCCCAAAGTTACAGCTGAAAACAATGTGATAATGTTACTGTGTAAACACTGTATTAAAAGGAATAAGATCTACAGCATCCCCATTCTTTGAAAGAAACGTAACGCCTCAGCAGGACCCTCTTCCTCATCACTGATGGTCTCTTGGTCTGCCATTTGTGTTGTCTTCAGCTTCTGACTCTTTCTCCTTTATAGCATCTTTTATACCCGATTCCTGGCCTCGCTCCTTGTCACCAGTCACGACCCAAGACATGACTGAGGGCCTCTGTAACCGTATATTGTTTTGCCACAAAATGAATTATGAGCAAGACCTCAAAAAACCATTGGAAACATTCTTTATATGACTGAAACATTGTTGTGATTGTGAGAATGCCAAAAGGTGTGGTTCTTGTGGGGAAACCATGCTGTTAGGGACAGATTTCTGTGGGTGTTACCATGGAAGCTAAACAGGGGAATGAAGTACAGTATATGTGTGTCTCTGTGTGTGTCCACTGAAATACAAATGAAACTGAAGGTGTGAGAAAGGAGTGACGTCCATCTGCTGAAGTCAGTTTTATTCACATGACGTCTCACACAGTGATTTCTAATGGTTGGTCATTTCAGACCAGGGACACCAGGGGTGTATAAAACATCCAAAACTATATGGAAATGATCAAAATTTATTTTGTCTGATGACTTGTGTGAATCAGTCAGATAAGAGGAAATAGCTTTTTCAGAAGGAAAATGTCTAAAAGCTTCAGATCTGAGCAGAACACTATAGAAAGGGTTACAGAAGCGCAAACAAAGGATTCACATTGCTTTAATTTACACTGAAAGACTCTTTTCAGCTCTGTATATCTTTAGGAAAATAAAAAGTGTTTTGAGAAGAGGAAAAAATATAATATAATATAATATAATATAATATAATATAATATAATATAATATAATATAATATAATATAATATAATATAATATAATATAATTGGCTATTTGCAGAACTGCTCGGATGACTCTGGTGTGTCAGATGGACAGGGGACTAAATTCAGCAAACTGGAGGGCTGCTTTGTTGCATCGTGTGGCAACAATCACCTTATCTTCAACATAAACAAGACAAAGGAGATGATTGTGGTTTACAGAATGGAAAAAAAGCAGAGTGCTGTTTCTATCCAGGGAGAAGAAGTGAGGATGGTGAAGAAGACTATAAATACCTGGGTGTTCACCTAGACAACAAACTAGACTGAAAATGGAATAACAAGACACAACAAACTCCTGCTTGAGGAGGCTTAGGTCCCTCTGTGTTTGCATTCAGATTGTGCAAATCTTCTCTAAGGCTGTGGTGGAAAAATGTATATTTGTTTTTAGCCTTTTGTTGTGGCACCAATGTCAAAGTTTGGAAAGTAGAAAATTGCACAAGCTTCTTAACATAACAGATAACACTGGCCCCTTTCTATTGAGAAATAATAAAGTGTACTTCAAGAGGTTATTTCACCCACCACAACACAAAATCATTCCTCACAAAGACTGTTGTTTGTATTTTGTAATGTGGGTTTAATGTAATTTATTTAACAATATATACCCCCAAACCTGGCTGCGTGGTGGTGTAAGTATCATTGGCGTCTGGCATAATGAAGGTCTCCAACTGGGTTTAGATTAGTTTTTTTCTTTTTTGATTGCTGGGATAGGTTGGCCCCTGTGACCCTTAACAGGAGAAAGAGCGTACAAAAAAAATGAATAAGTGATAATAAATATACACCCCCAAATTCTTTTTTGATTATTTAAATGTTCAATTCGATGATTTATGTCAACTCACTGTGTTGTGAATAACAAAAATAGTCACAAAATAGCCCAAAATATCTAACATAAAAAGAGCTTTGAATGTAATTTTTAATCTGACTTTATTTTCAAAAGTCTGGATGTTTCAAGCTCATACAGCACGGATAAACCGTTGCACCAACAGACTCGTGGAAAAAATAACCGGAAAGCCCCTAAAGTTGATCAGGCAGGACTGACAGCTCGCCGTGGCCAATAAAATAACTCCTCTGTTGTAAATAAACGCAGCTGCACCAATAGGAAGCGACCATCGTTGGCTCATGAACGCTATTGGTTGGATTGAACACGCGGATGTGACGTCACAACGCGCGGGACTGTCAAAAAATCTGCTGCCGCTGCCGCTGCGCTGTGATAGTTTTCTGACGGAATTGTCCAGCGTCTGTTAGTATCTGCATGTTTTTCAGTTGACAGGCGAATTTAATAACTTTTCAGCAAATCTTCGTTACGCTTCCTTTTTTTTGTTTTCCTGCTATTGGCCTCTGGAGCGTTACGTGACAGATCTTAAATTGGATTAACGCAGAGTTAAGCCAGTCAGTGTAGAAAAAAATGACGGTGTAGCCTGTTTGCTAGTTAGCTGGGCCGACTGACTGAAACCCCTTTTCTGTTTTGGAAGTCGTTTCCGACCAGTTTTCGACCAGTTCAAGGCAGGAACGGGAACCTTACATGAGCTCTAACGTGTCATCCATCCGTCCATTATTTTCCTGCGTCCTGGGCTAATCAGCTAATCAGCACCCAGAGAAAAGTCACCTAAACATGGAGAACTACAGTCAGCGGTTCGAGTCCAGTACAGGAAGAGACAGTAAAGCTCCGAAGAAGAAAGGGGCTTCTCATCACACCTCGTCCTACTACGATGAAGGAGACCGTAAACCCAAGTTTGTAAGTATAAACAAATATGAATGAATGCCTGCGTTGTAACAACTGTGTTGTCTGTTTTTTTTAATAACAAACAAACAGTTGATACCACATACATACACCCACAGTCTACAAAACACCTTCCTTGAAGTAGGTGTGTTTGCATATTTTGCTTTTGTTTTATAGTATAAACAATGGCCTGATTGGCCTGAAAATGACTGAACTATATTTTATTTTGAAACAATCTAATTCACATTAAAGTTAAGTGAAAGCATTCTTTATAATTTCATTATTAATTTTGAACAAGAACAAAACAAAGCTAAAAAGTTAAACAAACTGAACAATTAGAGCTATCACTTACAAACATAGTTCTCAAACCGTGGTACAAATACCACTGGAGGTACGCTAAATTCCTCTATTGGTTAGAAAATGGTATCAACTGTTTATAAGTTAACAAAACAAGAAAATTCACCATCATCAGCTGAAATGTGATGATAAACTAAAAGGATGAGTGGTTCAAGTAAAAAATGATCTTTGCTCTAAATGGGAAGTACTCAAAACAAAAGTGCAATGTAGATTATTTTGAAAATCCCTGTAGAAATCGATATGGATCTCAGTGTTTCTGTGTACTAGTGATCATTTAAGCTGCACAAGTGGTTTCTACAGAACCTGCAAGCAACAAAAGACACAAAACTGATCAAATTTGTTTCAAGTTATCTCAAAATTGTGTTCAAATGCTGTGAGGAGAGGAAGAGCGTGATATCATCATCAACAACAACAACAACAACAAGAACAACAAAACAGAACCATCACATTTCTACCGTACCCTTCAGCCAGCGTCAGGCCTAGTAATTTAACCAGTTGTCCCATTTATGTCAGATATGGATATGAGCTTATACTACCATGTTTTAATCTTGGTCATAATTGTGGTACTTTGGTATTTTCTGAGGTTGTATTAATGCTAATACTTTTAAAACCACTGATCTAGAAGATTATGTTACCTTAGAGTAATGCCCTTATAATATATGTGCCATTGTTATGAAACAAACCCAGTTCAGTTCTAAAGTTACCGTTTTCTTTCTGAATTTGTCTGTTTTCTTTTACTTGACTTTGCATGTGGCCTTCCAAAAGTTAAAATTAGAACAGGGTTTAGCTAGCACTAATCCTTGTGTTTCCTGCTACTACAAACCAATCAAGGGTCTGTCTGCACACTATTTGTCTACTTCATCCCTCCTGGGAGATGCTGTTGTCTGGACAAATTGTCACTATTGTTGGGACTCGTAGTATAGAGTCTCATCTAAAAAATGGTTAAACTTTTATCTGCAGCACACACATGGCACCCCTTTCAGACAGGGAAGTTGTGCATCACACAGATTTTCTTCACCTCCGTTTGACCCCAATGTTTTGACTGTGTGAACACAAGTTAATTCCTTGTTGTCAGTGCTCAGACGTTCCAGCCTGGGTCTCCAATCTAGGCTGTTATTATCCACTTCCACCAATGAGCTGCTGGTTAAATGTCCTACACTTCCTCCCCCTGATGGAAACACCTGCTCACTCTCTGTGATGAGTGTTCTGTGGTGGATCTAAGTGGGGTTACAAAGTCAGGCTGCTAGCTGTGGAGCACGATGGATTAATGGTTGGCACTGTTGCCTCACAGCAAGAAGGTTCAAACCCTGGGTTGGACCTATGTGGAGTTTGTATGCTCTCCTCCTGTTTGTGTGGGTTTCCTCCCACAGTGTAAAAATGTGCACGTTTAGGCCTCCCTTGAAAAAGACATCCTGTGATCTCAATGTGATTTGCCTGGTTAAATAAAGGTTAATAAATAAATAAATGTGTGTAAAACATTTCAGGTTGATTTGCAGTATTAAGCCTAGGCATTATAACGGGAACATATTAAGATTTACATAATTGTTTTTAACTTATTCATGAAATTAGGATTCTTAAAGTAGGCATTATGATTACTAAATTATAGTAGGTTATGGCAGTTTTATTGTTTTCCTGTTTCTGCATACTTTGTGCTATTTTATTCATATATAAACCAAAATATTCAGCTCAATCAGGAGATGGGTGCTAAGTAAGACTTTTTGGTTTTTGTAACTTTTCAAAAAGACATCGAGATCTCCTCAACACCTTCAAAAATATTGTTTTCTTTGAAATCCTTTTCAGCATACTTGCTCTAATTTTGTCTCTTTATGCTCCTTTTAGCATTGTAGCTGGCCTTTTGCTACTTCAAGCTTTTAGCTACTCTTCTCATTTCATAAATGCACACATCAGGTATAGCTCAGTAGGTTCACACCAACTACTTTTATTGTAAGAATCTGTTCAGTGTTTGTAACTGAACCCCGGAGCGTGTCTTTCCCCGCTCTTCCTCAGTGATATTCTTCTGTAAGTCCTTTTTCCATCCTTCCATATTCTTAGTGGAAGATTCAGAAGACCCGTCTCCTAAGAAGTGATCGAGATTAAAGCTCTTACAAGCATTGCCTTCTCTGTTAACGTCAAAGGAGAGTTGGATGGTGACTGATCACTGTCCATGTATAACATTAACATTGTTAAGTAGTAACCATGCACTCCTGGGTGGCCAACAAGTTTTGGGGTTCATTAGAAAACATATTTGCAGAAGAACATTTAGAGCAGGTAAAAAATGAGCTTCTCTGCCGGCAGGACTTGCTGCTGTTGGCTTACTCACTCATCACACCACTTCCACCTCCTTTTTCTGAAGTTTGGCGCTGACATGTGTCCGTCTTTGGATTTGGGCGGATTAAGGCTTGTTTATTTTGCTCTTACTGTAGAGTAATAATTGGTTGTCAGCCTGAGTAGTTGGTTCATCTTCCGCTCCACTCCGCTGCGCCGCGGACACACGTCATGCTGACGGCAAGGAAAGAAACGAACTCCACCACCAGTTTAGGCCCAAAAAAGTAGAAACACACAAGCTGAAATAAAAGCAAGTACAAAATAATACAAAGCAAAAACTATATATATTGAAACATTGAAGAAGAATGTTTTATTGGTATTTATGTGGAATTGCTCCATAGATTGGAGGGAAAGCCTGACCCGTTCTGGTGGCTTTGTTAATTTGTAAGTTATTCTGTGTAAACAAATTAGTTAAACCTTAAATATAAACTGTAAGCTTTGTTTTTTCTCAGCACAAGATGGAAGAACTGCCACCTCTTTCATTCAGTTGATTTTTTTTTTCTCCCATATTTGTGACAAAACAAAATGAAAGAACGTGCGCTTTTACAAAAACAAACAAAAAGGTGCGCATGTACTGTCCTCGCTTTTATTCTTTAGTAAATTCACAAAAAGACCAATTTCATAACATTTTCGAGCAGACCCTTGAAGAAAGAATCTTATTTTCTTCAGTTTGAGATCCTGTAAAATATTTTGATCTTTTATTTTAAAATGTTTGGAAGCATGGACTTGAATATGTTTTGAAAATAAGTGCCTCGGCAGTGACTGGACAGTTAACCCGTACTCTTCATTTATATCTTGATTTGTTTTATTTTTCCTGTCCCCATCTTTAGAACTTGCCCTTTAGAAGCATCACAGACGATGTGGTAAGATCTCAGAAACTGGTGCACCTTTCTCATCCATCTCAGAGCTGCTTAACACCATTTTATTTTACATTAGAACAACTAATTTACTAATTTTGCATAGCATTGTTTTATTATGACACATTAGATTTCCTGACATCTGGTCAAAAGCAGCTGTTTCCTCACTAACAAACTTTTTATCAGAATGTAGACGGTGCTTCGCCCAGCATTTGTCAAGCAGATGCTGAGTTTTTTTTGTTTTTAGCACAAGTCACAGATAGTTTAACACTGTTTGCTTCCTTGTTCACGTTTCCTTTTCTCAGTTTATAACCATTTACATGTACTGATAATCTGTCATCTACTTTTGCACGAAGGACTCATCAGTTCATCCTTCTGTCATTTGAACTTGTTTGAGGCCAGGAGGTTGTGGGCGTGCTGGAGCTCAGCACAAACATTTCTTTCTTTTAATTGTGTGTTTTTTACTGATTTATTTTAAATTATTTCTCTGCAGCTGGACAGATTTGCCAGTATTCGGATTCCAGGGAGTAAGAAGGAGCGTCCTCCCCTCACTGTGTCTAAACACAGCACAAACGACTGGTCCTCCGCTTCAGCATCCACTCTGCATCACTTCGAGGAGATGTCCTCAAAGATCACCTCAGAGAAAGAAATCTTGGCTTTGTTTGAAAAGATGATGGTATGTTCTTTTATTTTATTACATTAAATTGTGAATATTCTTTATCATAAGTCCTGACGCTTGATAGGGATGCACAATACATCGCAAATGTAAGCCTCTGAAGACCGAGGTGTCAGTTCCCCTTGATTGGTTTGTGGTTCCCAAGCGGCTCTTCCTGATAGCCGGGGTTCTGATGATGCCAACTCTGAAAACTTGAGGAAAAAGTTTTATTATTAAATCAGGAAGAGCAGCTTTTCAGCCACCCTGACAAAGATGGATGACCTGACAAAGGCCTCCTCGAGCCGTGCTCCGTGTCGTCTTCTTCACAACAACTGCTTATTGTGATCAGAAAGTTTCTTCTGCCATCTGACCGGACTTCTCTTAAATGTTTTCATGTCAGGGTGCGTTCTACACATTCTGTTTAAATGAAGAGTGGATATAAAACATTAAAACTGTAAAGCAAGAATCCAGGATCCAGTTTTTCACTTATTAGGCACCGATTCTGAAATTTCAGTCAGAATAAAGTGAGTCTTATTGCATGTGGTGAAAAAATATATTCTTTTTTTTATTCTTTTCAGGAGGACATGAACCTGAATGAGGACAAAAAGACGCCTTTGAGGGAAAAGGACCTGAACATGAAGCGAGAAATGGTCATCCAGTATATTTTCGCTGCCTCCAAAACTGTGAGTTTGAAATTATACCTTTGATTTTATGACTGATTTATAAATAATTTGAAGTTTAAAAATAAAAAATGGATCTGCATCAAGTTGGAAACTCACAAAGAAGGTATCTAAAAGCAGATTTCTGTAGTTTACTGTGACAGACAACAGCAGGATCCCTGCTTTGTTAATCTGACAGATTTTACAGCAACAAAAACAACAACTTTGCATTTATTGGAAGATTTCAGCTGAACTTTAGTTTAAACCTGGCTGCAGACAGCTGTACTGTCATTAACTGTGTCCACATCTGTGTCATAAACAGTCATTAGTTATTTTTAACCTAAATTATTACTCTTCCACTTCAGGTTTTGTCATTCATATTTAGCAGACTCATTCATTGTATTTTTTTTTTTAATGGTTGCACATAAAATGCTTTAAACAAAGCATTGTGCTGTTCTTTGTTGTTTCAATGTTGAATTATTACACCTGTTAATCCATTTTACTATATTTTATTGAGATAAATTATGCATTTTTCTCAAAAATGCATAGAGTCTTCCTATTTTCAGTTTGGCAATTAACGTTTGGTATGGATCTTGTCTTTTTGTGAGTCATGTAATAAACTGGCTCAGGTCATTAAAACGATCCACAGTGGATACAAATCTGTATAAAAATGGCCAACCATATTATATTTATTACTATAATGTGATATTAAATAATAATTATGAGTTTCAAAACCCTTACTATAATTACATTTGGAAAGACTATTTTTGCAGTCTTATACTTGTAGAATTTTCTTCTAATTTGAGTTTACTAATTTAGTCTGATTTTTAAGTTTAGTTCATAAAAAGCTAAAATGCATCCATTTTAATTCCATCTCGTAAGACAAGAAAACAGAAAAGCAATGTCCAGGGCTAAGGAAACATTCACAAGTCACTGTTGGATGTGAAATTGTTAGATAGCTTTCTTGAGAAACAATTTCCATGTATGTTGTTACACAGAATAATTGCTGACCTTTGACAGAGTGCTCTGTAGTAGTAGTTGTCTTGAAATAACCACTGTACTTCTTTGAGGCCCCTGTTTTGATTTGGCTGGAGTGCTCCTGCTGTGTAGGAAATTGTTTTTGCTCAGTTTTGCCTTTAAAACAGCAAGACGGAATTTGCAGAAATATTCCTTTTTAGTCTTGTATTACAAAGATGTAACTGTTATTTAAAAAAAAAAGGATGTGTGCAAAGTGCAACAGGCCGGCAGATGAGATGGGTAATGTAATTGCAAATGTGCACCATCACCTGAAATAGCAGTTAAACTTGAATAATGTGCTTTTAGATTAATGCACTTTTTTTCCTCACTTCTCTTTTGTATTCTCAATCAAATCAATAACATATAATTAGATATTTAATTAGATGAACTTTAAAGTGTAGAGGTGCTCAGACCAGAAAGAGAAGCCTGCAGATTGGTGGATTCAAACAAAATAATATTCAGAAATATTCAGTCATAAAAGAACTCAAGCAGAACGACACAGATATAAAGAAATCTTTAAAACTGAAAATAATGTATCTTGTATAAGAAGAAAAAGGAAAAAACAACATTATAGCACATTTTAAAGTTTGCAAAACTCCACTCTTTTGAAATGATTTGTGGAAAAATGAAAATTATGAAAAAACAAAAAATGTATAGTGCTATCTTTTCCATTTAAAAAGGACACTTTGTTGTTGTGTTGCATGTACCTGCGGCCCTGAGGGAATTCAGAATCGTATCATCATATTTTTGGAGTTTGTTGTGTCAGAATTCCTCTTCCTTTTCAACACCTAACAGGAGGGATGAGTGATCAAACCTCATAGAACGATATTTCTAGGAAATATGCAGCAATATTTACAACAATAAAGAAAATAACACATTTTATTTACGACTGCAGCTTGCAATAAAGAGCATTTTATTTTCCACTGTGTGAATCTATTACTTCAAGCCTCCTGCAGCAGAAGCGTCACGGTGCAGTCGGCAGAGATATGAAGTAAAATCCACTATAGTGTTCTAATGTTGGGGTATTTCTAATTCTTTTTGAGAAGTATACAACTGCATAACTCATGAATTTAATAACCAGTGAAGTCATTTAAATTTGTTAGTCCAAAGAGTTTAAAAAAGGAGACTGGACTTTTGATTTCCCCCCTCCTGAGGGCTGTTAAGGTAGCGTCCCACTGGGCTGCGACTTGTTGGCAAACAGCATTCATGAGGGAGTCTCCAGAACGTCCTGTGATGTTCGTGGGCGTTCTCAGTTTTCTTGTGTGAGTTGCAGAGGCGCTCAGTCACTGTCACTTGAATTTTGAATACGTTTTTAAAAAAATTGTGCAACAAGTTTTCTCTCAAAATAGTCAGAGTTGTTATGGGCATCTCCAGCCATAATTTTGAGTTTCCACCTAGTCTCCCTCAGTGGGAGTCCAGTAAGATGCTGCCTTCAGAGTCTTTGTTAATCAGGTTTTGGTCACATTTATGAAGGTGTGAATTTGTGTGAGCAGCCTCACCTTCCTGACCAAACAGCGTGAAGACATCAGTTATTTTCATAAACGACTTTGCTGTTTTTTTAACACAAAGTGCACCTAGAGAAAGCTGCTCCCATGTTCTGTCTCATTTATTTTTCCTTCGGCTGCTCTTAGCCAGCTCTGTTCTTTCTGTGTGCCTCTGTTGTCTGTGTGCACTCCACAGGGGTGTAGTTTGAAATGATGAAACAAGTTTGTCGTGTTTCCATCTTTAGGAATGACAGCATTTTTTGCACATTTTCCAAAATGTTGTGCTTTGTTGGAGGTCTGTCGTCTTGTAGCCAAACCACTTCCATAACACTAAAGTAGCATCAATTTTAGGTACAAAATTGTCAGCGGAGGCTAACGCACTCCCTCGGTCTTTCCACTAATTACTCCCATGGAGTTACTTTTGAGTAATTGATTAACTAATTACTCTGAATAATTAGCACAGAGTTCCCTCAAATTTCAAAAGAACCATAAAAACGTATCTGCTGCATTATTTCCCCATTTGAGTAGATTCCCAGAGCAGTTGTGTGTTTACTGGTTGCTTGGACGAGGTCAATCCAGACAAATTCACTGGGATTGAGGTCAGGCGGGTGAGGTGGCCTTGGCATGACCCCATAGTTTATTTTCCTCTTTCTTTTCTGTTTAATATGCGTAACAAACGTTCCACTTGTACTTGACTCGGGGAACCTTATTTTGCCCACTGTGGAAGTTACTGTAGGCTCCCTCTGTGGGGCGGGTCAGAGGGCACCCCAGGAAGTGAACATCTTCTAAACTACACCAGCTGGAATTATGTGTATTTTAGCAGGGTTCTGCTTGTCTCAAAATTATCACTGACTTTAGTCCTTTGAAACTACAAAGGAGGGAGTGGAGATGTTTCTAGATCCTTAAAATGAGATTGTTCTGAGGAGTCACAGATGTGATGAGCAGTGCTGAGCTTTGTGTAAATTCATATGACATGGAAGCACAGTTATTGCTGTTTATCTACATAAAATCAGCAACAAATATGCAATCCAGTTTCAATAAGTCTGCAAACTCTTCAATTTGTAATAGCTCATCTTAATTTTCTAAAGTAGAAATACACATAAAACTGGTGAAAATACTATGATTTTTTCCCCCCACATTTTGTCAGTAGTTTCTTTTCATTGTTTGTCATTACTGCTGTTTGCACAATGTCAATAAATCACTCATGGTGCATCCTTACATTCTGTCTCACTGTTCTTACCTTTTGGCCTGACATTTTAATTAGATTTTATATGGGCTCAGTAAAAGGGATATTTTCTTTGTTTCTCTTTTAGGGTAGCCTGAGAAACAGCCATCAGATATCTCCCCAGGAATTCCTTGGTGAGCTGAAGTCAGGTGTGATGGACGAACGGCTGTTTGCCTGTCTAGACTCACTGCGAGTGTCCCTTACCAGCAACCCTGTCAGGTAGAGTACGTGATTCATGTCCAACAAAAGCCATTTACTGCCTCTGTCTTTAGTATAACAGTCAGAATCCTTCCGTGTAATGTTTTATTATACATTTGTCTTTACATTGATCATCCTGTCCAAAGCGGGTTACGTGCATCCATGCCTTTTACCCCATTTAAGTTTTTATGACAAGAATAATAAATATATTAATTGAAGGCCCGGTGACAGTGTTAGTATATATTTGGGATTTAAAGATCCTTTCCATCTACAGTGAAAAAGTTTGGTTTAACTGAAATCAAACCCCTTTAACATCACTTTTGGGTATTGTAACCATCTGTTCATGCATCTAGTCCCTTTTCTTTTCATCCTCTGCCGCTTATCCACGGTCAGGTTGTCGAAGCAACAGGTTTAGGAGGGAAACCCAGACATCTCTTTCCCCAGCAACACACTCCAGCTCCTGGGTATTCTAAGCCATTCCCAGGCCAGAGAGGATACATCCAGCCAGTTCTGGGTCTCCCCCAGGGTCTCCCAGTGGGGCGTGTTTGGATGTAGGCGCTCAGGACGCATCCTTATCAGACGTCGGAACCACCTCACTTGACTCCTTTAGATGTGGAGGAGCAGTGGCTCTGACTTTATCTCTAAGGTTGAGCCATGCCAGCATGTGGAGGAAGTCCACTTGTGTCTAGATCTCTTTCTTTCGGTCGAGATCCGTAGGTGAGGTTTAGAACGTAGACGGACCACTAAATCTGACAGCTTTGCTTTTTAGCTTAGGTCCTTCACCGTGACAGATGGGACAGAGGCTGTGGCTCAGTGGTTAGAGCAATCACAGGTTCAATTCCACCAGTATGCGGTCACATGTCGAAGTGTCCCTGGGCGAGACACTGAACCCCTCATTGCCTCCGAAGTGCCCTATCAGTGTATGAATGCGATCTAAAGCACTGATTAGACTCTATAGAATGATTTATTCAGATTAGCTTCGTAGATATATAGTAGAGTGCTGCATGAATGTGTGGGTGGATGGATAAATGAGGGCAAAGACTGTGTTGTGAAGTGCTCTGAGTAGCCTGGTTGGCTAGAAGGGCACTATATAAGTACAGTCCATTTACCATTTACTAACGTCCCTCATTACTGTGGATGAGGCCCCGATCTGCTGATCTATCTCCCGCTCCATGAACAAGATTCTAATACTTGAACTACTCCGTTCCACCTTTTCCTGGCTGAGAAGCTCAGCCTCAGACTTGGAGGAACTCAGAGGATTCTAACATTGTAATCACCCTATTATTAATTACAACATTGATTACAGAATCGTTATAATCAATGAAGATTCTGCTCAGTTGATTATCTGTTGGTTGGTCTTTTTCTAATAAGGAGGTGGTCTGTATTGAGTTAATTGAATTACTCTTGCAGGAAGATCGACTGCTGTGTCTTTCAGAATAATTTTTTTTGTGATTGGATTCTTTGACAGCAGTAGCTCCATGATAATACAACAAGACTGGAACGAAAGGTTTCCACACTTTGCTGAACAGTGTTAGCTTTTTTTTTAAGGTGGCACCAGAGCAGGGGCCAAAGTATCCAGTGGTTGCCTGTGGCAAATTCTGTTTTTATCTTCACATGTTGGTTTGGCAGTTCCTATCAGACTGAAGCGTGAACTTAAATTTATCTGTTTTAAGAGACTTTCAGCCTGTGTTTTATTAGTTTAACTTGTGCATAAATCCAAGGACAGAAAGATCTGGAACCACATTGTATCATTGTTGTCTCAGCAGTATGTATCCTGAAGGTCAGACCTACTATAAAGCAGAATATGACCTACTTCAGGTCATATTCTGACTACTACAACTATGTCTGAGCTGTCTTCGATACGTACATGTCTGCCACTTGTTCTAAGGCACAGGTGTCAAACTCCATTCCTCGGGGGCCGCTCTCCTGCATGTTTTAGATGTGTTCTTGCCTTAAAACACCTGGTTTAAATGGATGACTTGTTGCCATGCTCCTGGAGAACTTGATGATTTGGTGAGGAGGTAATTAAACTGTTTGAATCAGGTGTGTTGGAGCAGAAAAACCTAAAACTCCCAGGACAGCAGCCCTTGAGGCCTGGAGTTTGGGATAAGGCCCCTGATATATCTTTACTGTGTGCTTTTTATGGCAATGGGTGATCATGTAATTTCCTGTTGGCTAATCTTTTCCACCAGTGAACAGATTTGAACCAGTTGAAATTCTCAGAAAGTAATTAATGAACATCTACAGCTGGTTATCTTTTGGAGTCAACTTGATTCAAGATGGCTGCCACAGCTAATCAACCTCAACAAACAGTATTTTGCCTGCACCTATTTGCAGTTCTTGTTTTCAAAGTTTTACTACTTCTTTTTATTTATTTTTTTTATTTTAGGACCAATAAATTCAATGGTTGTACACACCATCTTCTAACATCTTCCCTCTTTTCTGTGTTGCAGTAATTTCAGTAAAAGTGACTGTTGCCAAGAAAAATGTGGCTGATAGACACTGATGTTTGATGAGGGCACCGCTGATCAGACTCTCAGGCTCAAGTTTATTGACAAAAGTATGGACCGGACCATATATCTGGCTTGGCTAGAAACAGCAGTAACCTCTAGCTATCTAATAGCACCATTAAAGTCCTGAATTGGTGGATTGATTTAAAAGTAAAGGCTTTTTGTCTGCCACAGCTTTTGGATGCTGATCAGTGTCACTTTCTTGGCAATGATGCAAACAGCTGTCACACATTCTCTCAATCGAAAGTTTGCACCCTGCTGAGCTAGACGGAGAGGCATATATTATCCCATCTGGCTCTTTCTGGGGAAGCACACAAACTTAAAAGGTAGTTTTGTAATTCTCGCAGTACTGGAGCATAATATGATGCCTGTCTCTGGCTCCTGTAGCCATTCCTGCAGCTGCTCCAGCTCTTTTTCCCTTTCCATAAAGAAAGGCCACAGTTTGGCCCATAGGTCCAGCAAGGCTACAAGATGTAATTGTATTAAAAGAATTTGATAAATGGATCTGACAAAAAGTGGAAATTGTTTTTTTGATATTATATTAAAACTGACCTTCATATCCAGATTCCTTTATTTATTTTCAGTTTAGCTACACAGTAAGGTACACATCCTTTTCCTTACACCCCTGTGAAGCTCGACCTTGGATGCAGTTGTTGTCTCAAACACCCATGAACAGCATATAAAGACTCACAGTTCCTGTACTATTTGTACATAAAGTATATGTTCTAATTTAATTTTCAAATTACAATTTAACGTTTTTTCAGACGTCTCACATTGCTGTGACTTAAGTGTCGTACTCTTTGTCTTTTCATCAGTCAGCTCCATTTTAAAAGAGCTTATAATTCTGGTTCATAATGGTTTTAGCAGAATACAACATTTGTTTACAGTAAAGAGCAACTTACAGAGATTCTCCTGAAATTATTTCAAAAGTTAAGCTACCTTAACTGTGAAGTTAACCAGATAAGCTTCTCTTTTTTTTGTTTCTTGGGTTAAAGGGGTTGTATGTCTGCTGTGTGTCGTTAAATGCTCTCTTTTTGTCGCTCTCTTTAGTAGCTTAAATGATCGATCTCTGTTGAATATTGCCTTTTTTTTTTCTTTGCAACTTTTTAAAGCTGAATTGTAACTGCACAGTTTTTGTTTTGCTGATTGTGTAAGCACCCAATAAGTGGAGTCCAATATTTCATCTACATCTCCTCTAGAAAGTTTGGGTGTTGCCCCAAGATTAGGTTGTCACATTCGATTTTTGGAGGGTTAATGGTGAACTTATTCTAGTATTCCAGCATTTAAGGTAATCCAGGTCATGACAGAAGCACTCTGCATGGCCTGGTATGGGATTCTGATGGTATGATAACTTTGAGCAAAAATACCACGGTTTCACAATATCAAAGTATTAACTCTTCGAAGTTACAAGGGCTTCTCTTCCTCTCTTCAGTTATGGGGGCTTCAAGAGGGTTAAAACAAAAATAAAATTGTGTGATTTGGTGCCTAAATAGTACCACATAATGCATATTTTATAGGTATATTAGTTAAATATTTTATTATATTTATTTATAGTTAATTTTAATGCAAACATGTGAGAACATACCGAGAACACCAGTGAACATGCTGACAGTCACTCTGACAGATGTTAAACCAATGAGTGATCAGTTATTTTATTTATATCATGTATTTTAGATCAAGACTGGCCATTTTAATTTAATCACAAGCATTAGGAAAAAAAAAATAGTGTCAGCTCAAACACTAGAGTCAACACTAGAAGCTAAAAAAGGAGAGGCTGATTTATGTTTCTTTATATATGGTGTAGATTCTGTCATCCAGGACACGGTAAATCCAAAAAAGGTTGGAAAAACAAAACCAACTGGACTTCTTTTTGAACTGGTAAAGCTCCTCGGATGAAAAGTGAAACATCTTCAGCTGCAGAATAGAAGTGGAGTTGTTTTTTTGTAACTTTTTTTGGATTTGTAAAGCAGTGTTGAGAGCCTGATAAGCTGATGTTGGTGAATAATTGTCTGGTTATTAGCCTGCAGTAGGTTGTATATATTTCACCTGCTAACATTCTAACTTACAGTATGTAGCTTGTTGCAAACCTTTGTTTTAAGAAAAAAAATACCTTGAAAAGTGAGACTAGTGTTGCTCCTCTGAACTGCCTGGATTATCTGCTGGATAAAATGTACAACCAACTGATGACACCTTATTTTTTATCATGCATAAAAGTTTATGGGACCAAGGTGCCGAAAACAACTGAATGAAGCCTTGGAGCGACAGAGCGTTGGTCGGCGATCCATGTGGCGGGAGGGCAGGGGTGCCATAACGACAATAAAAATCGCTTTGTCTCTGGTATCTTATTAAAAGCCATTTAAACTTCAGGAACGGACAGAAAAATTGAGCGGTTTTGACGCTGACATTCGAACATGGCGTCATGCTTGCCTTGAAAGCGGTAATCGGCCCATGCCTCCTCTGCATGTGTAACTGATGACAACCGTATTAACAACCTGATGTAAATCAGTGCTGTAGTTCTCTGCGCTGAGGTTAAATTGTGAAAACCGTTTTGTGATAAGCTTTGTTCAATATGACTCCAGACTGAGGACATTCAGGCAGAGAAGGTAATTGAAGTTTTCTCATTGGGGATGTGGGAGGGGTGCCAGATGCTAGGAACTAATGAAACCCAAGGGCTGCCAGAGTATGCTAGATTAGCAAACTGAATATAAAGTACTTTGGTTGTTTAGACAGACTGCATGTCAAAAAACACTTAATTGCACAAGGATAAACAGAAACAGACAGAAAGGCATCACAAAGATTTAGTTGGATATTGTGCCTAAATTGGTCACCCGTGAATAATTCTATCAGCCTGATTTTTTTTAATTTTTTCCCCTCTTTTGGCAGTTGTTTTATGGGGGTCATTACTTAGAAATAATTGCCAAAACAGTATTAGCAGGCTGTATTAATTCCTGATATTTCTTGGTCTGCTGTCTAACAGATTGTGCACATACAGGGTTTGAAATCTCACTTGGCTGCTGCCAAAACATCTGTTTATGAACTCTTGTGAACTCATAATTAGTGCATTCGTAATTTCAGTCTTTATGAGTTTCTGTATATTATTGACAACAATGTAGACGTGGCCATCATGCTTCCATAAACTTGTCTTGAGGGAATTGTTTTTGTAAGACTCCATGTTGCAGTGGATTATAAAGGTTGTACAATCTGGGCCTGCAAAAAAACAAACAAACAAAAAAAAGATCTATTTAGATTTGTAGTGAGGCTTAACAACAATTACAGGATAAACAAAGTTGCAGTGTGTGCAGGTGTGTGTCTGAACCCACCCCTCTTTGACCTTCAATAAGACGGGATGGACTCCTTATATAAATGGACTCTACCCAATTGTTCTTGCTCCTGTTATCTTTTTTTTTTTTCAGACATTTCAGAAACCTATTACATTGCCAGTTTCTGACCTCCAAGATCTTCAAAATGTCTATCGGCTTAAAACTTCAAAAAGCTTTTGAAAGCTGATTTGTCACCTCTATCCTTTCCACTTTTCTCAAACGTGTTTCAAGGCAAATTTTAAATTTATAGCAGCAGACCCTGGCAGTGTTGGCTTGTTGGTTTCCTTAGCAATAATTCCTTCTATAGATCATTGGATTATTTTCTCCTGCCTTTTGCCTCACCTATTGATGATGAAAAACTAACATGCAGTTTCCACTGAACTATGCATTTCAATGAGTTTCTTGTCAAGACCCTGCCTACTCTATAACCAGAATGGCCCGGGCTATGGGACATTCACAAGTGAAGGCTAAATTGATTTTTTTATTTTCTTTTTCTTCCTTTTCTTAAACATGAAAGCCTCATTCTTCAGCTTCCTTGGCAGCAGCTTTTACTGTCTTCATCATCAAGGACGTGATAACTTTTGTCTACCTCTTTTTTAAATTTTTTTATTTATTTTGACCCTGTCACAGATTTATGCACAGAGTTGTATCCACCTGTCATCTGGGGTACTTCTTGGCTTGTTTTTATATTTTGTAAAGACTGATTGATTTTATTAGCTATGATTTTCAATGAATTTCTTTTTTTTTCTTCTAAAACATCATTCAAAGACATGTACGTACAGTTAACTCACAAAAACTTGCATTGATGAAGGCGTTGCTCTGTTCCCACCACCCACTCAGCCCCTGGGTACACACACACCAACCAAAAAAACCCTAAAAACTATTGATTCATCTGCTTTAGTTGTTTATCTATTTTTTACCTCAGAATGCAGAACAATGTAACAACAGACAGATAATCTCATGAGCATGCCCTACCTGTGCTCCTTTTCGACAAATTAAATTCAGATAGCAGCTTCCTGTTTCATCTTGTCACCTTGAGAATTTCTGTAGATTTACCGCTGGAAGGCATGCGATGCTGCTTGTTGATTAAAGCAGCGGCGGTGAATGCTAATGTTTGGAGATGGTGTTCAGGTTTAGTCAAGGTGCACACTGTGCTAACAATCTGGCTGTCGTTGACCTGTTTTGTCTGCCTAAGAGATCCCAATATAATATGTTTGTATTGTTTTTTTTTCCTCACTTAAACTACAGTGACTACAAACTGAAAGTCATTTCTACTCCTTATTGCTTCCTTTGTTGTCTTCCTTGTATGGAAAAGTAGAATCTCCAGTGTAGTTTTGTTAGTAACTAGCAAAAGAAACTAAAAAGTAGAGTAATCTGGTTGGTAAAGGCTAATATAAATATAGTCTTTGCTTTATTTCACTGAATATCATTTTTTCCTGTTTTGTTCTAATGGTTCCTACACAATGTTTAGATTCACAGAGAGCTTAGAAAACCAGACCAGCTTTCATTAGAGCCTCTTTAAAACTTGAAGTTGAGATAAAAGCTTAACGGACGGATTGAAGAGATGAGCTGTGAAATATGAAAGAAAATAAAAGCGTTAAAAGGGCGAAAGAAGAAACTTTGATTCTCATAGACAGCTTCCTGGTTTCTTTGTTAATACAGTTTTCTTCTCTAAATGTTTCATTTCTTAGGTGCAGTAATTGGCACCTTTGCCTCACAATAACAGTGCTGTAGATGTAACTTATTTATTTGTTTTGGGGTGGTGGGTAAATCAGCTGAAGGGAACTGACATGGCTGTGGGAAGACATGGTGTCGGTTCTTGTCTGTGTCAGAAAATCATGTAATTTACTGGTAAAATGTTGAATATATACCTCAAGCCAAATGGTAGCTGGTACTGGCTTAAACCTCTACAACCCCTCTGTAGGATGAATTTGGGAGTGAAAATGTTTGGATTTAATGTTGTAAATGCAAGGAGCCATAAACGGTTCAGGAAGGATTTGTCAGTTTCTCTGAGTGTCGTTGCTCACCTGTCAAATATGTTGAATCGAGTTAAACTGAGACGATTTTTTTCCCCCTATCTGATGATATTTCTGTGAAGAACCACACATTTCTTGTCATAGAATTTTTAGTATTTTGTTGAATTTGCTTTCCAGTTGTTGTTTTCCTCCGTCTTTTCCATTTTTAGTGGAGATCTTTTTTCTGTCAGCCACGAAATGAAGAAAGTTTAGACTTCTGCTCGTGTTTTCCTGTCTAAAAGCTTTTCCCAGTGGTTGATGAGTATGAAATCGTTCTTGTCAGCTGTCACTCTGACACTGTTGTGGTATTGATTTTTGTTGTTTTATTTAATTTTTTTCTTTAGTTGGGTGCAGAGTTTTGGGCACGAGGGCCTTGGACTGCTGCTGGACATTTTGGAGAGAGTGCTGCTCAAAAAACAGTAAGTTTGCTTAACTTCTTTACTGCAAGCATCTGTCCACCTATCCCTGCGCTCACAGGATTCGTGTTAGTTAAAATGAAGTGATTATTCAGTGCAGTTTTATTGTTTATCAGAGTAATTGACAGTTTTATCTGTTTGCTTGTAGTTCAGTTACCAGCAGCTCATTCTTTCTTCTTCTTTGTGAATTTTACGCATCATATATAAATGTACACATATGTTTAAACACGTTGTGTACAAGTAATGCTGTAGTCCTTTAAGCACGACCACATCTCATCACTCTGTTGTGTCCACAGGCAAGAGAAGATCGACAAGAAGAACCAACATAAAATCGTTCAGTGTCTCAAAGCATTCATGAACAACAAGGTAATGGAAATATTTGTTTTTTTGGATAAATCCATAGCTTAATATTTTTAAAATTCTTTGTAAAGTAGATTTCTGTGTTTACAGCTGGAGGTTGACCAATATGAGTACTACCAATATATATTCTTCATTTAAAAAAAAACCCAAAAAACAAAGAATAATTGCTTAATTTGAATAAATGCATGTTTAACAGCCCTAAGAAGAGCTTGGATATGTGTGCAGATACAAACGTGGCTGGCTGTTGATTTTTTTTATTTTTGTTTTATTTTTTTTAAGTGGCCAACATCAGCAAATTAATTGCTCTGTCTTTATTACCAAACTGGAGTATGATTGGTGTTAGAAGAAAAATATTTCGACTTCCTGCAGTTCAGAGTAATATTTGTTGTTCTGGGACTTGCTGTATGTTTAATACAGTAAGTCCTATTACCTGTAGTAACGGGTATTTGCTTTTTGTTGGAGCTTTTAAAGTTTGATCCAAGTGGGAGATGAGGTGAGAGGTGTACTCCTACGACTAGGAGACTCCAAAGTCATAGTTTTATTTAAATCTGTCAATCTCAACATCTGTTGTTTGTATGTAATTGGACTTGTGGGATTTTAGTTTTAAAGGGCTTTTGACCAGTGAAGTAGAAGAAAATCATCACAAAACCAAAAATACTTTTTTTTAAAATTTAGTTACTCAGTTGAATTCCTTAGACTTCATATTTATGTGACTATTTGTTGAAAACAAGCCTCAGCATGATATGTGCTAAAAAATAAATTAACACTTTAAAAAAGATATATTAACATTTAGCAATGATAATGATAGTAATTTTTAGATAATTGCCTTCCCCTCATTATCTGTGTTTGAAAGTATTTTCCTCATCGCATTTTAAAATAACTTTTTTGTCTTTTAAAAAACTTCTCTAAAAGGGACAGAAATGTGTATTAAATGTAGACTTATTGGTCAGCCCCCCAAGTGCTTGTTCGTTTATTTCAGAAGGATTTTTTTTTATTTTTCCGCCTTCCATCCTGAGCTGCTCCAAAAACTGAAAATGCCACATGGAGCTGAAAGCCAGCAGAGACAGATATTCAGCCCCTCTGGCACAAATTGTGCTGTAAGGTCTCATGTAATCCAGCATCTCAACAGGCGCCAGACACCAGCATTTACCCGTAGGCCTTTCTGTCAGTCCAGACCTTTCCTGGGCTGGAGAGGCATCTTGGGACAGCAGGTACCCACGATGCCAAAAAGACAGGTGTTCTCCGCCAGCTGTCAGTGCAGCCTATTCTTCTGCTTCGCTCTGTCCAATCACACACTCGCATATTTCCTGTTGTCGATCAACACCGTCGTATTATTGCCATATAGAAGTCACCTCAATGTAAAATTACTCTTTGAACAATTTAGAACAGCCTAACTTCTTTGTTCTTTCTGGTTTTAATTTAAATCGTTATTTGCGCTGCGTATGAGCCGTTTTCTGTATTTCCTGTTTCAACAGTGGTTAAATTGTTGAAGCCTGAATCAACTCGAACACTCAAAGCAACAAAGGAGTGACGCAGTGAAAGAACGAGTAGTGACTTTTATAGACAGAATTCCATGAATACCAAGTAGTATAAAAGAATACAACATAGCTAAAATGTTTTATTGAATTTTACATTATAAAACATTCTCAAGACAAGCAGTAGTTTTCACCTGCTCAGTAATACTTAGTTTTACAGCATCTCTACAGATTTCTTCTTAATCAAGTAGGTCTCCACAGATATAAGGTCTTTAAACTAACTAGTTGTAAATTATTTTTTTTACAAAAGTTTGTTGGGGCCATCAATCACTTGAAAAAAACATTTGTTCTCATTTGAGTAAATTTAAAAGGCTGAAATCTTTGCATGACATTAAAAGCAAATTAAATGACATAAGCAACTGTTATTTGCCATCAGGTAAATGATTAGTTTTTACATTGATTGGTATCAAAATTAAACTGCTTCAAATACTTGATTGTCAAACTTGCTGTTTAGTTTCTCCATAATGATGTGATGAGATTGTTGTTTTTAGTAAACAACATATAATTTGAAAAAATAATCAAAAGTCTCTCACAGAAGGAAAGAAAATAATGAGCTTTCATTTCTTCGAATGCTGGTCTAATTATCGTGCTGAGGCAGACCTTTAATTATCGCTGCATATGTTGGATAAAACATTACAGAAAAAACAAAAACCTGTTCTCCTTAAATATGACTTCAGTTCGTTTATTATTTAGTACAGAAGTACGGAAAAGTGTCTGTAATTTCATCTTAAGGTATAAAACAAAGTGATAATTTTATCAGTTTGTTTAACATTATAATTTGCAAATCGGTTAGAATATAACATTATCATGTTGTGTTTTCATGTTGCAGTATGGCCTGGATCGAATTTTGGGGGAGGAGAAAAGTCTTGCTTTGTTGGCAAGAACCATCAATCCGAGTCAGTCGGCCATGATGACCGACGTCGTAAAGCTCCTGTCGGCCATCTGCATCGTCGGCGAGGAGAACACGTACGTTTTCATTCTGTCAACACAAAATTAGTTACATCCTTGTTATCTATTTTAATCAAGACGTGCATGTACGAGATTAACAAATGTGGTTTTACCGTGCACCAGCCGAACTCCAAGCTATTTACCAGACAATGCCTATAATCTATTTTGTTGCACAAATTTCACTCAAATGAGCCTCGAAGACAAGCTTCTGGTCAAAAAACTGCAACTGAACATTTTACTACATTTCTGTCCAGTTATTAGCTCAACTTTTCATGTTCTCATTTAGTTTGGAGAAGGTTCTTGAGGCCATTACGACAGCAGGGGAATGGCGATCCATTGAGCGGTTCAGTCCCATTGTGCAGGGACTACGAGACCGCTCCATACAGCTGCAAGTGAGTACGGAACCACATTTACTCTATGTTACTTTTGTTTTGGGGAAAAACTTGGAATTATAAATCACAAATCTAATCACTGACGGGGCAGCTACTGTATATACGTTTGTTTTAGTCCTTTATTTTATTCAAGGATTATTCTTTAAGAAAACAGTAGATACAGACGTGTTCAGTGTTCTGAACCAGCAGCAATGAATGGGACATATGGCCGACACATTGCAAACCCTAAAACGTATGGTCAGTTTACAATCATTATAAGCTCCAGCCTATAATGGAGCATTAGGCATGATGCCCATGAGCTTTATTGTGAGCCAGTCATACAAAGACCCCAACAACCTTCAGGAGGGAGGGGAGGGAGATTAATCTGCATAGACGGAGCATCTCATGCAGTTGAATTCTTGGACCTCCCCGCTCCAGTTTTGAATTGAAAAAGCTCCAAAACGCCTTCTACAATGAATGGGATCTAAAAAGGCAGAGATATTCTAACTATATGCTGAATGACCAAGTATTCATACAAATATTTGAAATGATTTCAGTTTAACCTTGAGATTTTACTCATGCCATCAGGAGGTGAGTGGCACTGCGGCTTTATTAGCTATTACACTGTGTTTGTTGTCTAAATTGTAATTACATGCCATTGACTCGTTCTACCTTTGTTCAATCATTACACATTTTTACCCAGGATTAGATTTTAAGGAAGAATAAGAAAGAAATTACACCACTTGCAAATCTGTTATTATTACACTTGCTTTCATATGCATGAACCTTCTGCACCAGATGCTTCTGTTAAGTATAAATGACCAGTTTAATGATCAATTTAGGCACAGATGGGACAGAAACTAAGCCTGCCCACAAACTCAGCTCCACTGCGTTGACATCGGACTGATATCTTTGTCATCATCGTCACAGAGACATCAGTGGACAGATGGAAAGACTAAATGAAATAATGTTGTTCTAATGTTTGCTTAAACTCCACCTCACAGCCAGAAATAATACCCAGTCAGCACGCAGACTCTATCACACTTTATCCTACAGCTAAAAAAACCTCAGAAAATTAAATAATATCAACACGACAAACATGAATGATAAAATAAGCTGTGCAGCACATTTCTTTGTGTTTACAAAGCAATGATGTATAAACTCCCATCTGACACACACACTTTAATTATTTATTGTGTTAGTCTAAATGAGATTGAATCAGTTTTTGTCAACAGTGTATTTAAACATTTGGTATATCTGCGTTTTTCTTCACTGGCTGAGGAGTGTGACTGCATGCATACACTGGCTGCACATAGTGACTATAAAATTATAACATCTGTGATCATTTTCTCTTTTGGCTGATTTGTATTCCCATGTAATGATTTATGCTAAGCCTAATTAAACAAAGACATTTTTATTTGGCCAGTGCAGCATTATAATTTACATTGAGTTTGCTGAAACTACCTTTGGTTGGAACAAAACTTCAGGGAGAGGTCACACATGTCGTATTAGGGTAAGAAATCAGAAATCAGTAGCAGATAAGGAGTGGGAAGAGGCAGGGTTCTGAATTACACTTCAAGCTACTTTTATTCATTTATTTTCCACATTTAGGTATTGAAAACCCACAAAATATATAGCTGTAAAAACACGATTGCTGTGGTTTTTGTGGTTAGTGATGCCATTTTGCTGTACTCTCCAGTCTCCATGATAAATCCAAATATCTTTCAGTTCCATTCACTAAAAAGCACAGCAATTTGTGACCTACGACCCCCTGTCTTCAATGCAAGTCTGAAGGAAGATATACACTTGTATGCTAAATATAGATGCTGGGAATTCCTCAAAGTATTCATACTCCAGTGTTTTCTTGATCTTTATGCAATTTTTTACAAGTTGCTTTGAATACAAAGTTTTAAAATTAGAGAAAATTTGAAGTTTTTAACTATATTGGGATTTAAAAAAGTGTACTGAATTGGCCTTGTTATTCAGTATTCTATAAGTACCTCTGTTTTGATTGATCTGATTTTCAGTAAATTGAAGTAAAACTTGTGTTTCTGGAAAGCGATTATTAGCTTTAACATTTTTGAACAGTAAATTTGGATGATGTTCACATTTGTAAATGTTCCTTAGTGTTAGCGTGACGGACAGAAACAGATTTCATGCCTGTGTTTGTGTTGCAGACGCTAGTTGCTCAACTTCAAAATGCTGCAGAACGTTTGCATTTAAAAGAACAGCCGAGGTCTCACGAACAGTTAAATTGCCTTGAACAGAGCAAAATAAAACCCCTTATCATTACACCAGACGATCTGTGGCCAGAAAGGTTTTTATTCTTTTACTGAATTCTCAGCTGTACTAAAGCAAATGTTGCAGGAAAAATAATTATCTGTAAAGTCAGTGTTCCTGTGTGGACGAGACCTTAAACACGATACAAGATGTTTGCCATTCACCCATTAACGCTCACACACACACACACACTCACACGTAGCTTCTTAACATAGATATTTTGCACTCCAGAGTGTGGTACTTCATTAACAACCTCCCAGTCTGGGCGTCACCACCGTTCTGCAACTTTCACTCCAACATTAAAGTTGCACTTTGAACACAATATTTTTTTCTTAGGGCTGAATTCTTTTGAAAAATAAGTGAGTTTTATCAATCTGACAATGATCCGTATGGCTCCTGAATATCTAGCATCCCCAAACACTCTTTTCACACATGAGTGGATTTCTTTTTCTGATCAATAATTGATTTTTCTGTTTCCTCGGCTGGTGGAAGAGTCACAAGATGTCGAACTCCCCTTGCAGAAAACCAAACTCAGAGGGCAGCGGAAAAACCGAATTCTAAAGAGCAAGTTTGCCCTTAAATCGACTGTTTGTTAATTTTGTGTGTACGGGTCTGCAGTTGTTGCATTAATATTAAAATCACCGCCCCTAGTTGGTGACTGAAGAAAATAGACATCCATTAGTTATGGTCTTCTGCTTCCGAGGGACAGAACTCATTTTGAATGCATGCCAGCATGCTTTTCATCAACTTCTGGAAGAAGAAATCCGTCATCTCATTCTGTGGTTCTCCCTTTCACCCTTCCCTCTCTCTCTCCCTGTCTTTGTACCCTTGGTGTTGCAGGTGGCATGCATGCAGCTCATCAATGCCCTGGTAACATCTCCTGATGAGCTGGACTTCAGGCTGCACATTAGAAATGAATTTATGCGCTGTGGCCTCAAAGAGATATTGCCGGTAAGGAAAACATAACCCAAAGCGCACACACAGACTATAAACTGATTCTCACATTGTATTAATATTTAAATGAGTTGTCCACTTCAGTGAAATATTGTCGATTTGCTCCAGCAAATTATTTATGAAACAGGCAGGAGAGTTTGCACGTCCACAGTCTGAGCAGCAGCCAGAAACCAATAAAGTTTCTAGTGTCTTGACTAATAATCTTCCTTTTGGCTTTTATGCTTTTTTTCTAATGTGTTTATCTGTTGTAAACAATGTGGCTGTTGCTCCTAATAAAAATAATAAAGTGAAAAGTTGGTACCCACACCTGCATATCATTGTGAAGAATGGTGCTTATTTTCCTTGTTTGAGCTCAAGTTTTCCTTTTTGGTGCAACTGTCATTGAGCTTTTCTGTCATCTTTATCCCTTTCACAATGTTTTATCTGTTTTTTAATCTATTCTTTTATATTACCTTGATTCCTCTTTCTGTAGCACTTATTGACCATCAGGAACGAGGCTCTTGACATTCAGCTGAAAGTGTTTGAGGAGCATAAAGAAGAAGACATGATGGAGTTTTCCCACAGACTGGAAGACATCAGGAGTGAGCTGGAATATCCTTGTCAAAATTAGAAACAAAAAACATGGTTTCTGCAAATGTGATTCATGTGAAAATGCTCATAGGCACTGATTTCTAATGAAATTTAAAAGCGTGCTAAGTGAAAATGCACATTTCTTCTTATTTCAGAAGCTTATGCCTCTTTTTTTTTTTTTTTTTACATAAAAATACAGTATTTCCATTGATCTGCCAGCCCTTGACTCTTTGTACTGATGTGGGGGATGTGTTCAGTATTGTGCAGAGCATTGTGAAGGACAGCAGTGCAGAGCCTTATTTCCTCTCCATCCTGCAGCACCTGATGCTTATACGCAACGATCACTTGATCAGGTAAAAGTCAACATCGCAAACATCCAAAAATCCTCCATTTCCCAATATGTCATTAGTATCTCACTTTCTCTGTGAATATTCTTAATAAATACAGCTCTGTTCGGCTTATACAAATAGATATTTTTAAGTATTTAAACCTTTTTTTAGCCATATGCACATAGAGCTGAAGGTGAAGTCCATTCGAGCAGTGGTAATGATGAACACTGGTCAAGAGGTTTGGTTTTTGTGGGCGTCCAGCTCCTTCTCCTTTAGGCTCATTCAATGACTTTGGCTAACAAAGAATGCTTTCTCTTTCATCTGCCAGCGTCTGCAGCAACCGAGGCTCTAGAGCATTTCTCATCTCCTATTAGTGCTACTTTTCAAAGGCTTATTTTATGTTGGTTCACTCCAGCTGGGTGTGACCTGAACCTCAGGCTGATCAAAAGGAGGAGCTTTTATCTCAACTGTATGAAATGTTTCACCTTCAATTTTTTTCCCACCCAAAAACTCTAATTTTCTGGCCCTCTGCTCCGTCTTATTACGTTTCTTCATCTGAAATGATTGGCTGCCACCGATAAGACCATCTCTGTGAGGAACCCTTATATCAATGTTAAAATATTATTTGAGCAAACCCGTGTTCTGTCTTTCTCACTGAGCTACAGGTATCAAGTATTTCACAAGCTAAACCTTTTTTTGCACAAATAAAAAGCACAGTTTGTACAGTACAGTTCCACTTTATCTTAGTACACTTGTATATTTTAGGAGATTTTACTGTTTACTCAGAACTCCAGTGGCTTTCCAGATATGTTGATGTACAGTTCTGAAATGCAGACATGCGCTCAATGTAAACAAAACACTTTTATCTGCATACTTTACTTCACAGATCTGAGTTGAAATAAGTACCAACACATTAAAATTGACTGACTTCTCGATCCTTAGCAGCTCTTCAGTGAACGACACCATTGTTGTTATAAACAAATGTACGCGGTGGTTGGCAGCTGTTCACAAATTTTTAATTTCTGAACATATTTATCGTCAGTGTGAGGAAACAAACCCTGCAGATTTTGTTTCTTTATGAAATTTGTTTTGACTGGTCTTCACGGCACTGCAACAAGTACCTTTCAATTATTTATTCTAATCAACGACCGCAGTTAAATCTCTGACTCGGATGAACTTTTTTCTTTCAGAAAGCTGATTTTCTGCACGTCACACGTGCCCTCTGCCTCTCAGCTTTACCGTGTTGCATCTGTTTTCACTGTTTGAGCTTGCACTTGACATATATTAAGTAATTGCTGGTGCTGTCGACAGTTGTCTCTGTCTGAACACATGCGTAACAAAAAAGTGTTTGTTAGTAATTAGATTGACTCGCAGACCAAGAGATGATTGTAAAATCAGGCTAATGGCTGCAGCTGTGCTGTGAGATTGCCTGTGATGGCATTTAAATCACAGGCAGTTGCTTTTACTTATTTTTTTGTTTTTACTCTTATTATACTAAGAATAACTAGACTATTCGTACACTTTTATTACGAGACTTATGATGTGTCTTTATTTCCATCACCTCTTGCCCGTGACGGGCATTCAGTCTCTTAGTGTTTTCTTAATGGCAAATCATTTTACTGATAGAATTGCCAATTTGTTGTTTTCCATTTCCAGCTGGAGTCTCATATTGCCTCCACTTTAACTAATTTCCTTGGGGGCGGGCTTAAAATCTTTCTTGCCCAATCACAAGGGATTAATGAATCTAGTGTCAACAGAAATATCCATTTTGCCAGTGTTTCAGTAGTTGTCCAACAAAGTATGTTCTTCCTTTTGTTTTTCAGAGAACATGCATTTAAAATGGCAGCCATAGGTAGATAAATGAATACATAGGTATATTATTCCAATAATTAAGTGAACTCTGTTTATTCCATTTTACCTTGGGTTCCAAAGTCTCAAAAATTATATATATATATATAAATATAAATTGACAATTTAAAACAGTTCTGTTTGCATTCAGGGAAGTCCTTTTGGCTCATTCTTTAATTCATAGACATGCTTTTCAGTATCAGATTCAGCCTTTGTGTTTAAAAATTGGTTAAAACCAATATCCCATTTTAGTCTTAAGCACTAAAATATTTGTTGATGGCTGGGTGCAAAAAGAAGTTGGACTTTGCTGGATAATAAGCAGTGAGAACAGTTTGTCTGGCATTGCATCAGAGCTGCAGTTTTAGTCAAACACATTATTTTGCTAATTTTCCCCATGGTTATTATAAGATCATTGCATATTTGGGGTTGTATTAAGTAAATTAAGTGCTAATACTCAATGTTGTTGAATATAACCGTCTCTACTGTTTCATTAAATTAATACTGTGTGTGTATTCTGACAATACCTGACTGGTTAATATTTATTTTGTAAACCTAGAATTGCTTTCAGAGGAACCAGCACAGCTCAGCACATTGATCTAAGGAGTAAAACAGCTAGTTGTTGGAAAATGTCCTGACTTAGTATTTTGGGAGAAGAGAAAAGTCTTAATTCTGTTTTTAATGTAACTTCTGGCTGAATAGTGAGTGATTAATTTGATTTATTTACATTACTGTGTGGAAAAATGAATAAATGAAGTGTCACAAAAACAGAACCCTATGTGTTATTATTTTTAGATGCTTTTTAAAATAATGTTAGTTTCCTTCAACTGATTTTTTCGTCCTGTTTATCTCTTCTTCGCTCTCAGGCCCCAGTACTTTAAGATCATTGACGAGTGTGTTTCTCAGATTGTTCTGCACCGCAGTGGCACCGACCCGGACTTCAGTTACCGCAAGCGCCTGGATGTTGACTTCAGCCACCTTTTAGGCAAGTTTAATGCTTCTGCTGTTCGACTGTACTGATCAGTTTTCAGTAAATCATTCAGATGTCATCAACAATTTGTTTTCAGAGGTGTGTGTGGACAAAGCTCGGATTGATGAGTACGAGCAGAGAGCCTCAGAACTGGCACAGAAGGCAAGTATTGACAATTAAATTATTTTGATTTTACCTCTGCTTCCAAACCAGGACAAAACTAAAACAACATCTATGTATTTATTGGGATTTATTGTATGAATTAATAACTGTTAATATAACATAATCACTATGGAGCAAACGCTACAATCTGTATCTGAGGTTATATTTACATAAGTAAACAACAAACATGCTGTAAATTAGGTGTCAGTTTACAGAAACTGACCTTAAAAATAAGACTACCATTGTGACGTTAGACTGTAAAAAAACTAAAAACTTACAACATGTTTTTTTGTCAGTAAAAGTTGCGTAAAGGTCCCTGATTTCTTAAAGAGTTAAAAGCAAAACTTGACCTCAATTATCATCACAGACAAGTCTTTGTTTGATATTTGCTAAAATGCTAAAAACCTTTTTCCATGCCTTTTTGATGGTTGTCAATCAAACGGATTCATGTCTTCATATTTAACTGATAGAATGAAAAATTCACTGTAAATTTGAGAAATCCTTATGTTGCAAAGAGCCTTGTATATCTCAGCTGAGCTCTGACTTCATCGCGTGACATTATGCTTCTATGATTTTACAAAATGGCTTCTTTGTTCTTCTTCAGTCTGGTCTGATAAATGTTCATTTGTTCCCAGTTCAATAAGTGAACTTAATCAGCTAAACCCTCTCTGGCATTTTAACTAGCCACGCTTTGTTTGTTTTATTACTATTGAAGTTTCATGACATTTTGAAGCGAGCACATGTTTGTGGCTGAACTTGGGTCATTTTAGCCATTGTTGTAAACCAAGGTTTCCCCTGAGGTGCAATAAGGGTCTAAAATTAATTGAAACAAAATTAAAACAACAAGAACAACTAAAGAAATGGACATTTTTTAGTGGAATAATCAGTGACCACTCCTATTAACTCAACTTTGTGAACTGAACTCAGAAAGCTTCAGTTCATGAATGAATTTTTATTTTTCCTACTTCAGTATCACAGGTTTTGGTGTTATTAAAGCTTTTTTTTTTTCATTTTAGTTTGATGAGGAGTTCCTCTGCAGACAGGAGGCACAGGCTCAGCTGGTGAAATATGAAGAGCAAACAGCTGAACTCCAGGCAGAGTTAACGGCCTTCAGGTCGCAGGTAAATGATGTGTTTACTGCTTTCAGTGGCCTTTTCCTCCTAGGTTGTGGGGTGTTAGAAATCCTCGCTGTAATCACTCTACAAAAACCTTTAATTCTAGCATAGAATAGCAATTGAACTTTCTTTTCTTTCTTTTCGTGATGAGATGTTCTTGTCTTTTGGGGCGCTGTGTGGGAACGGTGCTAGGGGTTTTATCCACTGGACCCTGCAGTTTGGTTTGACATGGAGGCTGCTCTGCTGGCTAGCTGACACTAAGTCTAATGAGAACACTGACCGGTCCTCCATGTTGGCCATTTCTAATTCTCTGATCTCTATCCCATAAGAGGAAATTGTTCTAAAAGCAATTTATTCTGACAACCCCTTCAGCCTCACCCCCTCCTCCAATTACTCCAGAGAGTTACTCCCACACCCTGGCACTGCAAGATAACTACACACTCAGAGAGGGGAAGAGAACTTCCCTCTTTTTTGTGATAATTTTTCAATTTCAGAGCGCAAACACAGAGTGAATACTCAAATAGTACCTTGGTTCAGATGGTGACGGTATGTTTAGCCAGCGGAGGTACACAGACACACACTTTGTTCCGCCGTCTTTGTCCGTCCACTTCTTTTTGAGTCTTATCCTCAGCAGCGCACAGGTATGCATGCTCGTGAATCCAGCCAAGGTGTTCTCTTCTGGAAAGGCGGTGGCAGAAAAGGGCCAGTGGTTGACCTTTAGCGTGCATCTTTAATCAAAAACTTGTACATGGATCAATAAGTCATTTGCTCTCTGTGATACAACTTACAAAGCTTGGAGGGCCAGTTATATTATTAGATTTTAAACTTCAGCAAAAATTCCCTGTAGGTATATTCTGAACAAACTGAAACTATTTCTGAACATATGGCCTTTGCTTGGCAGAACTCACCTGTGTTATCTGCAACAGAGTGATTATATGAAAGGTATTCATGCTATGCTCTACATACCTGACAGATGTTGTTTGCCTTCTTTTCATTCATTTTTTCCTGTAATATCAGGTACTTTGTTTTATGTAACGTGAATTATGTTGTTGAACAATGTACCACACTAAAAATAAAACCTGGAAATTCACTTCCATCAGAGGCGAACACCAGCTGTGTTAAAGTAACCTTCGATCTGTCACACTCAAAAGTATTTCAAGTAAAGTATTATAGTGATCATTCTCATTATACCAAAGTGGATCCAGTAAAAAAAAGGTTACTTTGAAGGAAAACTATTCTAAAACAAAAATGTCAATTTCAAGAATTTACTGAAATTACTAATGATCAGTTAAGTTTGAAGAGATTCTGAATAATTAATAATAAAATCAAAATTTAAACTCTTTTGCTAGGTTTTCAGTTTTGCAGTCTGTTTTTACAATCCTATAGTCGCAATCTTGCTTATAGATTGCTGATCCTAATCAAATCATCCATCAGTCCATTTTCTGCCACTTATCTGTAGTTGGGTTGTGGAAACAACAAGTCCGGGAGGGATACCCAGACAGTCTTCCAGCAACACTCTCCAGCTCCTCCTGGGAGATCCCAAGGCGTTTCCAGGCCAGAGAGGATATATAATCCCTACAGCAAGTTCTGGGTCTCTTCCCAGTGGGACGTGCCTGGAAAACCTCTGGAGGGAGGTGTCCAGGAGGCATCCTAATCAGATGTCTGAACCACCATCTGACTCCTTTTAATGAGGAGGAGCAGTGGCTCTGCTCCAAGCTCCCCCCAGATGATGGAGCTCCTCACCTTATTTCTAAGGCTGAGCTCGGCTGTACCAAGGAGGAGGCCTGTTTCAGCCACTTATATCCAGGATCTCATGCTTATGGTCAGAATCCACACTAGGGCTGCACAATATAACACAAATTTATTGTTATCAGAATGTCAGTGAGAGCAGTATCAATATTGCAAAATACTACTTGGACTGCAATAAATCATAAGCCATTATGTGTCAAGTTTTATGCATTCATGTTCTGCACACCAATGACATATTTGGTCCATCCAGTGGACTAACAGGCGTTAATACCCACACCTGGTTTAGATGACAGAAAAGATAATGAGTGAGGAACATGTGGGTTTATCACAATTGATATCGTCTTTGGAATACTAAACAATACTATTGCAAGTTTTTCTAATATCCTGTCGCCCTAATCCACGCCTCATGACCACAGGTGAGAGTTGAATCCAGTAGACTAGGGTTGTCCAATCCTGGTCCTCTTTGGTCCACCATCCTGCACGTTTTACTTGTTTCTCTGCTCCAACACACCTGATGTAAATCAATGGGTGATTAACAGGCTTCTGCAGAACATGAAGAGGTCATTTAACCTCTGAATCAGGTGTGTTGGAGCAGAGAAACAAGGAAAACATGCAGGATGGTGGCCCTCGAGGACCAGGGTTGGCCACCCCTGCAGTAGACGGACCAGTAAAATGAGAGAACTTCACCACACTAGACTGCTAGCTGCGCTGTCATTACTGCAGATCAGGCTACGATCTGTTGATCCGTCTCACGCTCCATCCATCACTCATGAACCAGACTCCCAGGTTCTTGAACTCCTCTGGTCGAGGCAGAAACTCTCCCCCGACCCAGAGAGAGCATCCCACCTTTGTCTGTTTGAGAACCACGGCTTCAGATTTAGATGAGCTGACTTAATCAGAGCAGTTTGTGTTGTTGTGTTGTTGTGTTCTTCTGTTGAAGCTTCTGCAGAGACTGCTACCAAGAACTAATTAAACCAAGTACTGCTCATTAATTTGAGTTTTGGATATTGAATTTGGACTTGAAGTCGAATGGACATGGAGCCCAAAACTACAGGTTTTAGGATTTGGTGACGAAGCTTTTGCCAGGATTTAAAAAAAAAAAAAAGAATAAAAAAGAGGTTTTTACAAATATGTTTTTACAAAAATGCATTCTGTTATTTTTTCTGTCATATTTTAATATAATTTGTACACAAATGGTTTTTTTTTGTGTCTGTTCAGTTTGGAGCTGTACCTCCACCCAAGAGTGGAGCGTTATCTCCGTTCCCGTCTGGGCTCCCAGCCTCGCCTCCTAAACCAGGGGTGCCAGCTCCCCCTCCTCCTCCTCCTCCACCTCCTCCTCCTCCACTTCCCCTACCTGGGTGCCCAGTTGCACCTCCTCTTTTTGGTGCCCCGCCACCACCTCCTCCAGGCTTTGGAGGTGCCTTTGGCTCACCCACCCACACCACGCTGCCTTTTGGCCTCAGGCCCAAGAAGGAGTTCAAGCCAGAGACGTCCATGAAGCGCCTCAACTGGTCAAAGGTGAGACTCCGCTCCGTGTGCTGAAGATGGAGCCAGCCTTGAAAAATGAAGAAATAACTTCTGATTATTCATAATATCCAGTTTTATTGAGTGATAGAAGATGTTTGTGCTGGATTGTAATTTTACAGAAGCTTTTCAACAAGAAAGTAAAAATTCAGGCCAAACATTTCTAGTGTCCTATTTCACCGCTCCTCTGCTTTGTTCCTGATGTTTTTTTGGCAGCACCTAAACAGTACAGATGTTTTCCAAGAATTAGACAACATATTTTTACCTCTGTGCCAAGATTCAGAATAACAGCTGATCAGATGCTGTTCTCAGAGCGACCTCTTTGATTCTGCTGCAGATGTTGCTCTCTTCAGAGCGATATAAGTTGTTACCACGAGTGATTTTAGGTCTTACTTTGATTAATAATTTACTCCGAGTGCTACATCTGTACAGGTGTTTAGGAAACTTAAGCATATGTTTGAATTTTCAAGTGAACCTTGTAGAAAGGACCTGTCATATGGTCCAACTGTAGAAAACCTCAACATATGGATGAAGTTTGAGACTTCTTCTGTAATATTGAAAACTTCTTGTTATTGCCTGCAAACAGTTTGATAAAAACATGCAATCACACAGTGCTGGCTTTCAACTTTCTCATTAAAGGTACTCATTGCAATGTGGTTAATATGTCCTTAAATCAAAAATTTGGAAGCAAAATTTGCAAATGGCTGCGAACCACTAGGTGCATTTTTTTATGGAAACTGCTAAAGTAACTGAAAATAGGCAACAGGGGTGACATCCATTGAAGAGCTGTTTGGGATGGAAAAGTCCGACAGTTTTGATGTATTTGTACATAATTACCATCAGATTTGTTGAGTAAAGTGTGCAGATAAAAGTGCTTTGTTTACATTTACTGTGCACCCACATTTCAGGATTAAAAATCAGTATGCCTGGAAAACTACTGGAATAAACTCCTTCAAACTTCACCATTTATTTAGTTTAGGGTCGCAATTTTTAGATTTGATTTCATACTTTGCAATGAAAACCTTTAACTACTGTACAGAGTTGAAAAACAAAAGTCATGAAGCTTCTTTCTTTTGTTCTACTATAAGAGGAGTTTAAGTACTATATTCTAAAGAATTTTTTAATGATGTTGATTTAAAACCTAAAATATCATAATTTTTCTTTTTTTATTAAAATGTTTTCCAGAGCTGTATTTGCTGACCACAGAGTAGCGAAAAAACAGCAAACAAAACCACTGCAGCTGTCATTGCAGAGATTTAATTTTTAAAATGAACTTTGTTCTTTTTGATGCCAAAATGGTTCCTTTGTTACAGTGTTTTTAAATTTCTTTTTGCTGGAGTGCATATCTTTCTGAAAGTTGTTTCAGATTCAAATCAGCCAACAGTCTTTGCCGGGTCAGTTTTCTCTTCTCCTGTTGTGAACCCATACATGATTTTGGCAGCGTGCTATTGATTGTTACAAGCTTGAATTGTCCCCTTTTGCCAATTTTCTGGAAAGCGATCTTGTCAGGTTGCATTTTCATGTCTTTACAGGCATTCCTTGTACATTTATAAATGTCATCTTCCTTTGCAACACTGCACTGTCAGGAAAAATGCATGCACTACGGCGACCTTGGCCAAATTCATTCCTAACACGCTGGGCCCCATCTGAGCGACAACAATTGCATCTTGATTTCCTCTGAGCCACATTTGTGAAAAAGATTTTTCTTATCAGTTTTCTGCCCCCCTCCCTGTTATATAGTGCAGTGTCTTTCATACCCTCTGAGCTGTCACAGAAAAGATTTCCATTGACAAGCCGAGTGTAAAGTCTGGAGACCCGTCTGCCTTTCAGAGCTAATTTGTGCGGTCTGTTGAGGGCATCATTTCCAAGGATGACTGTTACTCTGATAAGAGCTGCTGTTGCTCCGTCTATATGTTCTGAAAAATATTACATTTTTATTTCCTCAGGTCCTTTGGTATTTTAGTTAGCGCTCATGTTCACGGGTCATTTTATAACCATCTTTAAGCAATTAGGCCAAATGAAAGCTACAAGTGCTTTTCCATGTGCTTCAGTGAACTCACATCTTCTAACTTGTATCGATGATTACAGGCAGATTCACTCTTTTAGCAGTGAGCTTCTTTGTTTTACTCCTTTCGTTGAGGTAAAAATTTCGAAGCAAATAGGCTTCTTGTCAGCATAAAATCAATACATTTACAGAGAGGTTGTATAGTTTAAAATCTTTTGTTTTTTGGTGATGGTAATGATGGTTTTGCCCATATGTGTGTGCATTTGTTAGCAAAATATTTCATTGAACCAGTGGACAATTTTTAATGAAACTTCTAGGTTGTGATGCATCTTTACAACTGATTAATGATTGTAGTTGACCTGATTCAAGTTGGCGGCCGCAGCTAACTAACCATAAAAAACACATAAATGACTGTAACTCAGTCAGTGTTGAAGATATTAAGCTAAAATTTGTTGTGGTTGCAGCTCAGTCACTTACAACACATACTGTGAGCGCGACAGCTCATGATGTTGCATGAAGTCGTACACAACTTTATTTTTAAGGTTTGACCAAAACGGTTACAGCTCTTCTCTCAGCATTAGATGATTTTAGTTTAAAACTTTAGCTTTAGAAAGGTTCAAGGAATGCTAATTGATTCTCAAAGGTATATCAAAAGTACTATTTAAAATTTTAAGAGCTTTTAAGCATTCATTTATGAGAAAGTTCCCAAATGAGCTTTAAACAATCAACTGATTCCTCTGGATGTACGTTCTCAGATGTCCTTTTCTGATTTCCTCACAGTTCTTAGCAACAAATGTCAAACAGTGTGTAGTGTTGTTGACCGACTCTTAACAGATTCAGCCTTCTAGGCAACATTTCTGGATCGGTTTTATTCTACTTTCCTTCCTCTGATCGTACTCAGCGTTGCAGGTTCATATCTAATTAAACTCATGCATGTGCTGTGTTAACGGTATGTTTTTGCCTTTTCAGATTCGTCCCCAGGAAATGTCAGAAGCCTGTTTCTGGGTCTTGGCTGATGAGAACAAGTACTCGAAACCAGAATTGCTCAACAGAGTTGCTCTTACCTTTGGTTCACAGAGAACAGGTCAGACTTCACCTTCATTGTTTTGCTTCTGCACTCGTACGCTTCGAAGGTTTGGTTGTAATTACGCAGCAGTTGTTTCTGTAGTGGTGAAATAATCATTTACCCTACAGAATTTCCAAACACTCCTATTCCTGCGTAAATAATTCTGCACTACATGTTTACATTTGCCACCTCCTTTTTCCTTTCCACTTCTTTTCTTTTCCCTTTCACGCTGGCTTGCACATCACTGTGGCAATTTGGCCACAAGTGTTGGTGCGGTGCGAGGCATAGAAATGACAGCGCCTCTGAGCAGAGGGAGGTTTGTAAAACCTTGTAAAATTTTCTGCTATTTTGAGTTTAGGTGGTGGTCTCTGGCATACTAAATGATCCAGAGTACTGATTTCTCTGCATGATAAAACGCCACACGGTAACATCCTCTTACATTAGTATGTCTGGTAAGACCTGCAATATTCATGTACAAGATTGTTGGAATGATTAGAGCCAGAGCAGGAGGTAGCAGGAGATGTTATCACTTTTGTCCTCCCTTGTGTTTGGTCTATTAGTCCCGTCACTGATGATTTATTCACGTCTTGTGTTTTCTTTCTTGTCACTGCCTCGGCTCGCTTATGCCAACTTGAATTATTCATCCAGGTGTTATCTACCTGTCACAACTCTTTGCCTCTGCTCTCAAGGCGCATAAGACCCACCTACACACCGCTGCACTCTAACTCCCTGACGTCAAGGTGTTGAATAATAGAGCTTGATCTAAATGGCAAACAGACAGTTAGTCATACAGGTGTCTTCATGGGAGGGCAAAGAAGGATGCCCACAGACTGACAGCTGGACTGGTTGTTGTTGTTGTTGTTGTTGTTGTTGTTGGGGTAATGACCCAGACCCAGCAAACCTTTACACAATAAGTTTGTTTTCTACTTTATAACTATCATGACATACACTTGGCTTGGCATTGTATGTGATTTGATGGTATAATCATTAAATATACAGATGAAATACAAGGAAAGCATTTATCATACCATCTATTTAGATTGATGTAAAAGCACAAAAACTAAAAATAATAGAGTAATAGTAAGAACACCAATTATCACGTAATTCTGTAATGTTAAATTTATTTATCTTTGTGTAGTAAAAGTAGCTAATCATGCATGTTTTCTGCCTTGGCAGCTAGTTTAGCTGTTTATTTCATCAATGCTGAACAAGCTGCTGACTTCTGGGTTTCATCTGTTCATTCCCGGTGTAACCTTGACAAAATGTGATTGTAGACGTGAAGCCTCAGAAGTGTTGCCACTCTTGCTTGTCAGTATCCTGACAAACCTAGGCCATCAGTGTTTTTTTTTTAATTTTTAATTCATTTTATATTTTTATGCTGCTTAAAAACAAATTCCCAAACAGCTGATTGTGTCTTTTTTTGACAGGGGGAAGGTTTTAGGGTTATTTATCTTTTTAACTGTTAATGTTTTGTATTTAGATGAGGCATAAAAATCCACTGCTGTCCTTGTTTGGTATTACTTATAGGTGGGGATGCAACGATACCAGTTTTACATCCAAATATAAGTACTTACATTTGAGTACTTGCTGATACTAAGTATGGATATGAGTACTGAAAAAAGATGTTGCACGTTTTACACTTAGTAGAACCTCTCATTACAAATTTAATCTGTTCAACACAACAGAGGCCATACTCCTGTTGTTAAAAGCTGAAATAAAAACAGTAAGGTTATGGTATTTTGTTCCTCACCTCTTTAAGACATCCGGTTTGGAGCAGCACGAGTGGAGATGGCAGAAAAGTCACTCATTTGAAGGTTTAGCTTATCATTAAACAACTTCTAAACACCTTCCTTAGAGACGGTGCTCAGGCTTAGATCCGTATATTCCTAGGACCATCTTCTTCTGAGTTGTTCACTTTTAAATACCTCCACAGAGCTGCTCCTTCTTTTGGTGGTGTTTATTGGCGGTGCATTACCACCACCAACTGATAAAGAGTGTTTATCAGGACCGTCAACTACAAGAAAAACAAGGTTTAGAGCAGAGGTCTCCAATCCTGGTCCACCATCCTGCAGGTTTTCCTTGTTTCTCTGCTCCAACACACCTGATTTGAATCAATGGGTGATTAACAGGCTTCTGCAGAACAAGAAGAGGTGATTTAGCCACTGAATCAGGTGTGTTGGAGCAGAGAAACAAGGAAAACATGCAGGATAGTGGTCCTCGAGGACCAGGATTGGAGACCCCTGGTTTAGAGGAAAATAATAAATCCACAAGGCTGACATTGCTCCTCCTTTACCACCTGACTGCTCAACTGAGAGGTGGACATCTTGTTGCCTTAAAGTTGTATCAGTACTGCTGTTACGAGAAATAGTACATGTACATACACATGGTATGAGACAGATACCAGATGCTAATATCGACGCAGTCTTTCTTATCTTCTTTTATACTTGGTAACAAAGGCATAAAACATTTGACTAAAATCAAATCTGTCACTTTATTGGATATAATTAGTTCAGTTTCCTCCAGTTCCAGTGGAGGCTGAAGAGAAGCCAGTCTAGTTTGTTCTGCTGGGTGTCAGCCGGTGAACTAGGAGGCTCACTGTATGTTTATGTGGGTTTGTCATCTTATTAACAAAGCCTTGTAGCGTCATGTTTCATCTCACTTAAGAGCAGCAGCATCTGGATCAACATTAAACATTAAAAAGCACACACTGAGGCACACTATTCACTCAGTTTTCCTCATTAAATATTCATTCATATGTCTCGAAACTTCTTTATTCTTTGGTGATGTTTGTGCTTCCCGCCTCAGCTTTCTGAGTGAATTCCTGTCATTCTGTAAACAAACTGCTGGGTTTCATTTGGGACCAGGAAGTTTTTTTATGAAACCATGACTCTTGTTTTTTCTTTTTTCTTCTTCTTCTGCAATCCTTAACTTTATTAAGTATAAATAGAAAACATACTATTCATAATACATGAAGAAGACAAAAACAATGTTTTCCCAAAAGTTGAAAATGAACTTTTATTTGAATACATTGATGTTTTATTCTATTTTTGTCCATTTTCTGTCTCTCTTTTCCTACCTGGCAACATTCCCTTTCTAACTTGGACATTACCTACAAACCTTCAAACAAGTTATTTGGTGTGTCAGGTTTTTTGTGTCAGTCTTGTTGTTGACACCTTAAACTTGGAGGTAACATGCACAGTTTGTGGTCCATTGTTTTCTGTTAGTTTTTTTCTTTTATTTTTTGCCACACTCATGTTGCATTTGAGTGTGGAAGGTCACAAAATGTACACATCAGAGTGCAATGATGTCCAGATGATCCGTGTTAACTCTCCTGTTTGTTATTATTGAATACAGTCTTATATTCTTGTCCTGTTTTCGCCACGTCAGTTAAAACTGTCATTAACTACAACTGTGCGATAGAGTTGCTACAAAAAAAACTTTCATCGTCAAAATGGCTGTATTTTCTTCTCTGGTTTGGTAGAAAAGTTTCCTTTTCAGGCTTTTCAGGACATGAATTAGACAGCTTCTCTGTCAGATCTCAGTGAGATAAGTGGGTATAAAAACACTTTACATTTTCAAAGCAGCAGCCTAATTAGAGATTAACGTCACACGCTGAAGGCTTTAGACCTTTACACATACCAGAGTTCACATCTTGTGTTTTTAACACTTGGCAAATAGCATTCAGTATCAACAAAAATAAAAATGTATTGTTTAACAGTGCAAAACGAGGTCGGGCTTTGGCAAGTTCTCGTTACTAGTCAGGTGTTTTGATCACTCTTTGCAAAATAGATATTTAATAAGTAAAAAAAAATGCAAAACCTTGTCCAGTATAACTTCTTTCTTTTTTTTTTCTGCCCCATTAAAATTTTCAGATTCACTCGCTGTCATTGAGTGATGATTACACACCCACTGCCTAAAGGTTACAGCTCAAACAGAAGGAGAAATAAAAAGAAATGAAGAAAAATGCCAGCAGCGAACCAACACACACTTTATGTTTCCACGGTTCATGAGACATGATGGACAGGGGTTACTTTTACTGAGTCTGTGTTGTAGAAATATTTAACTGATTCTGTCTGTAATCTTCAGGATAGAAAACAAAAACATCAATGCTGAGCTCATTAACATTTACATTTCAGTGACTTTTCAGCACATATTTTGACCAAAGCTGTCATCAGTGTTTTCTGATGTGTAGTAGGGTGCAAAGGTTTGAGCCACCTCTCGTTTTTTACTTCCTGCTTCCAAGCAGCTGCACTTTCTTATAATCCAGGCAAGGGGTCTTTAGCAGTAGGATTGCATGGCTCTCTGAACATAAAGAAACAAACAAATCAACCCAAATTATCCTATTTAAAAATGTATAGGTCATGATTCACATCCATTTATTTACAGTTCAAACTGTGCACATTAGCAAGCATCCATCCGTCGGCCAGTTTGAAGGACCACTTATTTAAAAATCTGTGTGATTACAGTTCAGATACACAGAATGTACCGCTGCAGAGCTCCACATGCTTCCTGTTTTCTTTGTGTTATTTATTATTTATATAGTTATTTGCAATGGCAGTGAACTTAACAGCTGTGAGTGAAGCTCCAAAGCCTCAGGTACATCCTGTTGGTCTGGCAGCAGGCTTTTCTTTCTTATCCTGACTGTTTCCAGCCACAACAGCCTTTTTTTAACACAAAATCAAACTAAATAAAACAAAACAAAGTCAAAAAAAACACCCAACATTATTTTGATTTGATATCATACAATTTAGGATGGAACCTCAGAGCAAAACAGATACCATTGATTACTGGCAGTAAGGTGTTATTTACTATTTACAGATTCTTTATATTTTTTACAGAGACTTATTTGGAATAGACAGATTTTCAAAGTCAGTTTGTTGTTAGTCAGTAGATGTCCTGACAGATAGCCGTACAGCTTTTATTACTTCTTTCCTATATCTGAACCTATTATACCTCAAAGCCTATTGAATTTGTCAGAGTTAGTTATTTAATAAATAATCTCAAATGTGGTTAGACCTGAATCTACAATGATGTTCTAGTTTCTACAAGCACTAGGTCTTAATTATTATCCAAACTGTTCTGATTCATGGACTCTAAAAGTAAAATTTGTATGTCATAGTCTGAATGTTTCTTTGCACATAAAACAGAAGTTTTATGACAGCGACTTTACATTTTGCATAATCTATGTGCATTTTTTAGTCATTTTGGCTGGTTTTGGTGGGCAACAAGCAGATTGTGACAACATCTAGGTGTGTTTTTTGCATACAAAGGAAGTAATATTTCATTACAAGCTGCCACTGAAGACACATGTGAAGCTGAATTCTGATACAAGTTGGAAAAAACAACATACCAATGTGCTTAGAATGGTCCATTTTATTATCTGAACAACGATGCATTGTGACTTAGTAGTCATGGGTATTTATTGACTTGGCTGTAAGAATATGCACAGCTAAACTTTTACCAACTCTTATTTCAGAGCTTTTTTACAGTTTCAATTATGCTAATCAGAAACTGAGGTCCAGCGCAGCCTGTGGGTCTCAGTCTAATGCCATCTTTTTGTGTTGCAGTAACTTGCAGCATTGTCACAGATTGTGCATTACTACTTTCTTGTTGTGAGGACTTGAGTTTGTTGGATTGTGTGAGAAGATAGACACTCAGCAAAAAAAGGGTATGAATATTCATGGCTCGGTGCAAAGTTTTAACTGGACTTGTTATCCCACATCATATTGGAACTTTTTTATTGTATTTAAAGTTAATTTAAGTATGTATGTTACCCTCTATACTGACTCAGCTGCTGTCTTAGTTCAGACTATTGAATTTGTGATATTCCTGCTTGGCAGGATCAGTTTGTAGTTAAAAAAAAAACAACAAAACAAAAACAACAACAACAAAAAAAAACCTAGTTGTCTTGGCTAGCAAATTAGAATAATGAGAATCTGTCCTGATCATAAATGGAGAAATTACCCAGAATTCTAATGTCATCTAGGAATAATTTTGGGCTTTTGTTTCAGTAAAAGCTGCTTAATTTTCCTGAATGTGTAAAAAGACATTTTCAACCACCTAATATACCGTTAATTCATGTTTCCAACTACCAGTATTCCAAAACAAACCAATTTGATTCAGCAGAATTTTTTTTCCACCAGCAAATTCTAAAATGGTAATGATAATAAAATGACTGAATAATTTTCTGCAGTACAAACTCAATCTTCAATGAAAATTCAAAGCATTAACACAAAAATTAGAGTTTTAAAATGGTGTAACTTTCCTATTTTTTTAACCTAGGTGCATGATCTTGGTGACATTTGAAAGTCAGTGTTAAGTACTTTTGATTTAAATAATTTGTTTTAATATAAACACAAACCTCAATAAATTTTATTTGTATACCTAATGTAAGCTTTTCCTTCATGGGTGTCACAAACAATTTTTGAAAAAGTTGTAAATGTTTGTAAGTTAGAAGCACATTAACATCAATGTTGGCTAAAATAAGTTAAACTATAAAGTTTGGTAAAAGACAATCTCTTATATTTTAAATGTTGGTAACTTTGAAGACCATGGACCAGGTCCCAATAATAGAACCTTTTATAAACAAACCATGTTCTTGTGTGGCGTTTCTTCGAAGCACTCCTGAACTGAGGGCTGAAATATGGAAGCAAACTCCAACCCTACTCTTCTGTTAGACCGTTTTCTTTTTATTCCCTGTCTGCTCTCTTGCAGCACAGCTTCTGCTTGGCACGAGTCAGTGCATGGAGGTAGTGTAATATGGAACAACTGTGAACTAGTCTCTGTCTCTGCTTGATTCCTTCGAATGATAAAACTTTGCAATAACATTTCAAAGCAACAAAAACATACGAGGTATGCAGTGGACTGATAGTTGATGGAATGTCAGAAACTCGATACACTCTGTAGACTCTTCTTTTCTGAAGCTATTTCAAGTAAATTGGAAAGAACGGTTTAAGAAATTCTTTTTGTTCATAAAGAAGTGATTCTTTAAGTTCTTGACAAAAAACAAAATGTGTAAAAACTTCTCGGTTAGTTTTTACGGAGTTGTTTACGAACCATCGGGGCATTTCTTTGTATCGTCCTACCAAAGGAAGACAGGTTTACTCATCTAGGTGTAAACATTGCTTGTAGTTTCAGTAAAACTCCAATTTCTGTGATTGTCTTAGCATAAGTCACATGTGTGCATTCTGCTCAGCATTTCTCACGTGAGATCATTTAAGCTTTCATCTTTAATCTTTTGAGATTTAACCTTTTTATGCTGTTCCTGCAGGAGCTCCAGGCAGTTCATGTCATTACGACTCCAGGCACGCAGTCCTATTTCTTTCTACTTGTGTCCCGAGATGTTATCGGCTTTCCATAGTGTATAGCTGAGAGGTTATATTTGTTTATTTCACAAAGATTAAATCTTCTATCATCTGTGGGACAATTTTTGCCATCAACACACATGAAGGAAATCAACTTTTAGATAAATGGCAGTTTTATTGTGATATTTATAATTCTGTCATTGCTTCAATTCTTTACCAGTTCACCAAGTTACACCATCCTTCCCAGCAGGACAAGTCTTCTGTAGTGTGTTTGTGTTTATTTAAGTCCTGACATGTGATGACTATTGTTACAATGTATTTTCTGCAAAATCACGAAGACCAGAACAACTTATAATACCATAAAATAATAAATTTAGTGCACACAGTTTTTAAAATTTTAATATTTATATTTAATATGTTCCTAAATTAAAAAATTGGAAGTAAAATGTGTGACTGGTTGCCAACTACCATCTGTGTTTGTTTACCTACAGAAACGGCCAAAGTGACTGAAAATGGGTCAAATGTTAAACTTACCGATCGAGACAAAGTCATGCAAAGGCTGCAGGTGTTTGAACCCCAAACTCTGTCTTTATGCTGCTTTATGGCGCTCTCCTTGATCTTCAGTATTTATTCTTAACAGTTTCACGCCTATATTTCCAGCCAAACGTCTTCTCCAAGATTCGTTTCTTGTCTGATTCCTTCATATTTGTTTAGCTCCACAGACTACGGCCAGCTCAGTGCAGGTCAGTCATGTGACTCAAGCTTCCACGGGTTTTTAAGCACATTCAACCGCCTGCTTTGTTTACATTTAGCGTAAACCCGCATTTCAGAATTCCATTCAATATATCTGGAAAACTAGACGAGTAAAGACTTTCAAACTATGACATTTCTTTTAAGCATGAAATAACTAATTAGAACTAAATGTATTAGAAAAATTAAGATTTGAAAGTACAACAGTGAGGTAAGAACTATGTGAATGAACATTAAAAGATTTTATTAAGGGAAATGCCCCTTTGTGTTGAGTGGGCAGGGCTAAAAACTTGTTCTGGGAGCATAGTCCCAATGTGGCGTCCAGCTTGGTATAAGTCAAGTGACCACATGCATGATTGTGGATTTGCTTACCTAGATACAAATCTAGTACTTCATCTAAAGACTAGTAGACAAATTTCTGTATTCTGCATTTTAATCTGAAAGGATTTATTTGTATTTCTGTATTTTTGACACTTCCTTCAGAAGGTTGGTTGCTATTCTTTTCCCACAATGCTGAGGTCTGTTAAAGTGTCCATGCCACTGTTGCGGCAGGCCTCAGTGTCATCCAGCTGCCTTTGAAGCAAGACTCCTGTCCCATAGAAGGACTCAGAGTTCACTGTCTGAAGCTGCAACTGGTGGTGATAGTCTGCTCTTTCATCTTCGGAGAATTTATTCTGCTCTGCAGCTTGTTTGACCCTCACTTTGCAGCACATGCACAGGTTTTGGATAACATAACACAGACTGTTCTCCTCAGCTACAAATTAAGAATTCAGAATTAGCCTAAGAAAGCCACTAGAGTCGTGTCATCACAGATTTGCCACAACACTGACTTGACCAACCCTTTGGTTAGATCGACATGGGCTAGTTGGTAAACAGCTATTGAACTTGGTAAAATACTTAAATCTCAAAGATTTGATGAGACCATCTGTATGATTTCTCTTAAAAGCAGACCATATGCCAAAATAAATGATGTAATGAAACCTTGAAGTTGTTTATCAGTCAGTGGCACATAAACTGCTTTGGTAGGAGGAAGAATATATTTCACATGTTATTAAGAAGTTCTGATGAGGGGCTTGGTATTTATGCTCAGTGTGATGACTGCATGGTGTGTAGAAATTGATCTGCGCAGTGTGAGGTGTCAGAGTGTCTGACTGTGCAGGCCAGCAGAAGCTCAAACTCAAAGACAGTGTGTCTGTGTGCATGAATAAAAGATTAGTACATAATTATTTAACTTGGCACTGTATTTGTCTAGCTTCAGTTCTGGGAATACTATATAAGTCAGAGTTTCCCAACTTGGGGGGTGGGTAGGGGTGTCTAAGGATCTCAGATCTTCAGTGGCACACAGACTTTCAATATTTGTCATGTACAAAACAGGACTAAATCATCATCAAACGTCTGTGTGAAAGTTTAATTGCATCAAAAACAGCTGCTAGACTTTTTACAACTGATTGTGGAGATCCTGCATCTAAAGTCTCAGCTTTCCTTGAAGGATTGCACATCACCTGCTGCCTTTCATGCCAGGGGTTTAGATTAAGATCATTTAATTCTGAGAAATAACAGTTTTACCTGTTTTAGTCAAACCCAATAACAATGTTATGTGAGATCTCCTGCAATAGCATTTAATGCCATGCAGGGAGTTTGTGTTGAGGTTGAGGATGACTCTCGGCTACTACCACATCAATTTTAGCTCAATATCTGTAAAATTGTCTGAGTTATAGCCCTTTTTAATGTTGGCTGATGTGTCGTTTCATTAAACTCCATCTAGTGGCTCACAGGATATTTGTTGACTCCAAATAGTTAGCTTTTATAGACAGAAAGAAAGAAGAAAGCATCTGGAATCTAATACAGATAAATAAATGATTAATTAGCAAAATACTTGTTTTGTCATTCAGGAAGGGTTTTTACAAATCGACTGAAAAGAAGCTCTGCATCAGTCATGCACAAATGTTGCAAACTTTTCAGTCACCATAGTCCTGAAATAACGTGCAACAGTATTTCTACCAGGTTTCCTGAAGAGTCCTGACTGATTTGGAGCGCAAAGTTTACAGCTACCCTTCAATCTTTGTCTGCGTTACTGCCTGTGTTCCTTGATGTTACAGAGTTTAGGTTAGGGTAATCATCACTAATGTTATTTTTCTCGACTTAGAACACCATTCAGTTTTAGCTGCACAGATTTTTACACACTGCTTGCACTTGTTTAGTGTGTACCTGTAAGAACCAAGGGTCTTTCTGTATGGTTTGAACCACTTTGTATTTTTTTTAATTGCTTGAACAAGAGAGTACAAAATGGTAAAGTTGAAATCCACTGATTTTAATTTAACACCAGTTAGGAAAAAAAAACTTACCAATGTAACTGTTAATCTTTATACTTTTTCTAGTGTTTTATGGCGGCACTATGATGCAAATCTGCAATGTTGTCGTTCTGCTGAGGCTGGAAAGTTTTATCCAGCCAACTCATTTCTGCATTTTGGGATGATCTTTACAAATTTAAAATATCTGATTGTTCAAACCTAGACTGTAAACAAAGTTTGCTTTAAAGTACCTATATTACCTTTGAGCACTGATAAGTAAAATGTGTCTTAAAACAACTTGCAGGCTGACTGTGAATGGTGAGTTAATCAGCCAAAGTTAATCAGAAAACTCCTCATAAATTGGACTTATTGAGGATTGTAAATTTAGTCTTTCTTTGGGTTAAAAGCTGTCCTTGGACCCCCTTTAACATCTGAGGGCTTTAATTGCTTTCTTGGTCATTTGTTGAGTTTTGAACCCACAAAGGAAAAAAAAAAACACATTTTTTTGTTTTTATTTTATAGTTGTAAGAGTGTTAGCTGAAAGTGGGAGTAGATGTACTGATGTACATTTTTGGAGCAAAGTTATCTGTTACTGTTTTTAGTTTTGTATTTTTTTAACTAGAAGTTTTTTGTTTTTTTTTGCAGAAAGAAATATTGAATTTTATTGTCTGCATATCAAAATTAAATACTTAATTTTTCTGTGCAAACACAACGGCTCGTAATAAGGATCTGTCAGACAATATTAGTAAATGAATACATGTGATAATAAAGGAAGGTTACGTGGCTCTGACCCGTATCGTCTGACGGAATTACAACGCTGTCATCATCAGCTGTTGGAATAATTGGCCACTCAAATCGCTAATCTCTATGAGAACACAATCTTTTTACACAAATGTACAGATTCTATAAATATGTGTAGTTACGAAAAGAATCTTCTGTTCTTTTTTCTGTTGAGTCTGTTTCTGTGAGGAAATCTAATGAACCTAAACAATTTAAACTCTTTTTTTTTTTTAATCAATGTACACAAAATCTGTACAATTTGCTTCACAAGTTTTTATTTACTGCAAAGCTTTGTTTGCTTTTCTGACAGAACAAATCAGGTCTGGAATTAGGCTTGCTTCAAACATCAGTAACCATCCTTTTCTCTTCCCTTTGTCTGCTTGTGTTTGGTTTTTTCTTGTCTTGATGCTTCATTCTTCTACTCTTGCATCTCAACTTCTGCTTGGCTGCTTGATGCGTTTTTACTCCTGGAACAGAGATGAAAGGTAACCTTTTACCTACAACCCATTAACTCCAACCTAAAGTCCCTAAACCTTTCATTTCTATTTCTTCTCTATTATATGAATATTTTTTTAAAGATAATAATATAAGGATAACTTTACCAGATCTTTTATTTAAAGGGAACAGAAAATGAGACCAAAAGGAGGAAAAACAGTGAATGCTCAGACTTGACACCCTGAGAAGTTTGAAATAAATGGAATAAGTTTTATTATTACAGATGCTTTACAAATTACCGTACATTAGGTGGTGTGTTACCAAAGAGTTTTGAGGAAATCATCAAATAACCAACCATTAATCAGTCATTTTAAAAAAGCAAATAATACTTATCACACTGATATAGCATCCTATATCTTTTATTTTAATTAGCCATTAGGCTTCACAAATAAGGGCTGTTGTTTATATGAAAATACATAATTTGTGTCCAAACTTGCCCCTTAAATATTTTCTTCTTTGAGAATACAGCCTTATTTATCATCACACTATATGCAAATCAGTCAGTCAGTCAGTTGTATTAATTTTTGACACATTCACATTTCTTATGTCTTAATTGATGTCTGGAATAAAGCGGCTTCTTCGTTCTGTTTCTCTTTGCTCATTGGAAGATGGCCGAGGGTTGGATTTGCTGCTGCAGTGTTCAGAAAATGAACAACAACATGAGAGCTGCCCTTTCCTGGGGCTTTATTGTGATTTATTTATTTATTCATTCGTTTTTTTTATTTTTTACAGCTAATAAATAACAGCCAATTAGACTGAACTCTCAAAGATCACAAAATTAGTTTGCCATTTCTCCTCAGAGTGCGAGCATCTCTGCTATGAAGTTGCAACACTGCAAAATGAGACGAAAGCAGAGAAACTGAAGGGAAATGCAAGGCTTAAGAATGTATAATTAAAAAGTTAGAGATAAATATTATGTATTGAATGTTTTTATACTATCAAGTAAAGGAAGTCATATTTTGTTCTCTGTCTGAATTTAGACAGGACATCGTGCACATTTATATGTTCAGGGATAAATTCCATAATAATAAACCATGATACCAGAAAATGTTTTGTTGATATTTGCAGTAGTATTAACATGTTACTGTTCTGAAATACAAATGATACTAAAGTCATTTAGCTGGTGTAGCCATCTTGAATTGTGCTTGCTCCAAAAGTTAATAAGTTTTAGACGCACGTCTAATGATTATTTCCTGAAGGTTTTATTAAAATCACCCGTGGTTCATGAGATATATTGCAGATATATTTTGTGCAATCTTTTGGTGTTCAGAATCAGTGCTGGAGATCATTCTCACTTACATTTACACCAAATTCTAGATCACTATTGGTAAAATTGACAGAGTTTGAGCCATTTTTTCTTTTTTAAGGTCTGTTTGCTGTGACAGCTATCTTGAATCAGACAAAAAGTTGATTAGTTGTAGATGTAAAAATTTAAATACTTAATGTAGAAGTTTCATTAAAATTCATCTAGTGGTTCAAGAGATGTTTTGATAACATTCACAGAGGCAATAAGCTCCAAAAACTTAATAGTTACTAAAGAACTGCTGAAAAACTGTGTTGGCCACAATTTATTAAAGACTGTTTTTTATAGACGGGTTTGTTTCTGTTTATTTGAGATCACTGAACCAGACTGAACACTTCCTTTATTGATATAACATGAGTGTAATATATATAAAAAAAAAAAAAATTCCCTTCTCACCCTCCGCGGGTGGTCTTTTTGTTTCATCCTCTGAGCTCGGGTCCTCTACCAGAGGCCTGGGAGCTTGAGGGTTCTGCGCAGTATCTTGGCTGTGCCTAGAACTGCACATTTCTGGACTGAGATGCCTGATGTTGTTCCTGGGATCTGTTGTAGCCACTGCTCCAGTTTGGGGGTG